>NC_142016.1:4466357-4603857 GCF_049901735.1 Notechis scutatus
TCTTATCTGGGTTCCGGAGTCCTCCCAACTGTGTGTATTTTGTTATCTTTTGAAGTCTTCAATTCCTTATCCTGCCCTGTCTCGTTAATTGCTGCAGTTGTGGTTTGTGTTGGTTTTTATTTATAATTTATATGTACTTTGGGTTCGGACTGAATTTCTTCCCTTTAAAAACTGTTCTTGGGAGAGTTTTTTCTCCAGCTGGAGATAACTGGACATTGGGGACCAAGTTGGAGGTATTAAAGGGACTTCACCTACTTTGTGGCTTTGTTGCTTTTGTGCCATGCCCCGGGTCATCACAAGATGTGCATTTTGTAGGACATGCATAGGGCTTTCAGGAAAGACAAGAGGAATGGGTGGCAAAATGTGTGTTGCAATACCATCACAACCCAATGCAAGCTACACCTTTTATATACTTTGCTTTGTCATTTTGCTGTTCTCGTGATTAGGAAGAAAAACCCCTGAGTGAGTGCCATTTATTCGTCCTCTTCATCCAGATGACTCGTGTTTTCTTCCTCCTCCAGGGCATCTGCACCATGACAGCTGCCTTCCTCCATTTCTTCTTCCTCTCTTCCTTCTGTTGGGTGCTGACCGAGGCTTGGCAATCTTACTTGGCTGTGATTGGCAGAATCCGAACTCGGCTAGTTCGTAAACGCTTCCTCTGCCTTGGATGGGGTAAGAGAGAAATTCTCACTCAGATTTAGAATTTTATTTTATTGTTATTTTATGTATCAAATTTATTTGGCACCCATCTCATGGCTCAAGTGGCTGTGAGTGGCCTGATTGCCCTGGGTTCATCACTGGAAGGTTGAATCTGCACAGTACAATTAACCAGATCAGCAAAAGGCATAGCAGCTGCATTCTTGCAATAGGCTAAGCTTAGTTGGTGTTAACCATAGTTTATTCTGGGATGTTTTAGTGTGTTATGTGAATCAAGACCCAGCTTAGCTTTGGGATCTGTGATTTGTGTAAACCCTGAAAATGAGGCAAATTTAAGAACCTCTTTAGAAAGTTAGGAAATCCAGAATTAGAGTGACAAAGTACCGCTTGCCTCTGCTTCAAGATCTCCAACTGCCACCCTTTGACTGGTTAAACTAGCAAACTGTTCTATCATTAAAAGGTGTCTCCTGATAATTAACTAAGATACTTCCTCCTGTAACCTGTTTGACTGGGGAGGGGGGGAGGGAGGGAGAGGGGGTGGGGGGGACACAACATTTTCAAATGTAAGCACCCATGTTGTCAAGCCCTTCTAGGTTAGCAAACTCAGGAGACAAGAACCCCTTGGATTTGCGAAATGATCTTCATTGCTAAAAAAAGTAGAAACTATCCTATTTCTATCTTTTGAAAGAGATTCTATTTCAAAATAGAACTTTAAAGGCTGCCTAAGCAATCCCCAGATCAGCTAATACTTAATTAAGGCAGATTTACCTTGAGTCTCTTTCTCACACTTCCCTCTTTCTTGGGCAAAGCAAACTTTTCTGTATGGATCCCACTCCCATACTTACCCTTCTCTGTCCTCCCTATTCCCAGAATCTTCTAGACATTCCATCTCTCCCTCTCTCCCTCCCTCCCTCCCTCTGTGTGTGTGTATTTGTGTGTGCACATTATCCATATGCACATACATAGTGAACTCTTGCCACTTCATGACATCTCCTTGTTCTTAGCAAAAATCTTTTTTAAGATTTCAGCACTGTCCCCTGAAAATTCTCACCATTTCTTGGGCAGTCTTACAATGTCCTAAAACACTTTATGTCTATTTCCATCCTGCCCAGGTCTGCCAGCCTTGGTAGTTGCAGTTTCAGTTGGCTTCACTCGGACCAAAGGATATGGAACAGCCAGCTAGTAGGTTTCATCGGGCTAGAAGAATTGGGGAGGGGGGCAAATTAGAAACTATTGCAGTGTTGAATAGTTAGCGCCACTTCCATTGCTTGTTAGTTCCATGAAGGTGAGGGTGAGGAGGGACTTCCAGGTACACGAGATTCATATGGGAAAGCACCCCAAATCAAATATCATCTGTTGATAATTGGAGAAATGGGAGGTCACCTTGCTGGTCAATGTCCAGTGAGCCTCATTTTCTCTTTTTGATTTTAAATAACACCCAGTCATATCTCTGCACTGGAGTGATTACTTATTGCCTCCATCTTCATTTTTTTTATAACCTAGCCAGGCAGTTTTTTAGATGCCATCCATGGGTCTTTTGATCACCCGTTTTGGTCATTCCAAGACTCACCATTAAAGATACAGGGAGATGGATCCCTTCTTTAAAGGAGATGGGACTAAGGCAAGATGGGTTGGTCACATGGGAAGGCGTCAGATAAGATAATTCTTTGAATGCTTGTTCCTGCTCTTGTTTAGTTTTGAAATAGTGAGTTTTTCTTTTCTCTCCAGCTGCTGGCTGTCCCTTGAAGGAGGATTGTTGTATGCCTTTGTTGGTCCTGCTGCTGTGATTGTTCTGGTAAGAACTCAGATACTTTTCTGGGATGCCAATGATCTGTCTTGGGCTGGTCTCATTCTTTTCCATGGGTGGGATTTCCCTTTCATTGACTCTGTCGTGAACAGTCAAGAACCTATAAATGACAAAAAAACATATAGATTTGAAACCAGAGATATTTTTATTGGGAATTTTACCTGATACATATAGCAAAGATTTGAAATACCTGATTGTAAATGTACTAACAGCGGCTAGGATTGTATTTGCTAAAAACTGGAAAAATGAGAAAATACCATCACAGGAGGGAATCATGAAGAAAATATTGGAATGTGCTGAAATGAGTAGATAGACATTTGAAATTAGAGAACAAGAGGATAAACAATTTTATAAAATTTGGGACCTTTTTTTTATCAATGGTTAGATAATAAAATACAATAATGAAAGATGTAGAATCTTAGAAAATAATAAATATATAAGGATGTATTTTTTTTCTTTTTTACTATACCTATAAAAAAAATTAGGATAGATTTGGGAAGATTATATGAATTATTACAAAATGATACTAAGTAAATTATAGTTATCTCGCAAAATATGAATGAATAAAATTATTGTCAAATGATTGAATAATAATGATACTAGGGTATTTCATTTCTGATTGAGAATATGAGTTATTATGCAATGTAACTGTAATTGATGACTATGAAATGGATGCACAAAAAAATTGTAAACCAACCGGCACACTGTTTGTATACTCATGGAAGAAAGGTTGATGTTTTTATGTTTTGTTCGTTTATGTTTGTTTTTAAAAATCAATAAAAAATTTACAAATTAAAAAAGAACCTATAAAGCTTAAAACCACTTGAGTTGATGGAAAAATTATCCATCTGTGCCCCCAAATTCTGCAACCCATCACAGCTGTGGAATATAGAGAGCGGTAGTGAGGGGAGGGGAGGAGCTTGAAGTCCAATTATTCAACCCACTCTTGATGATATCCCTAACTTTTCACATTGGTGCTGGGTTCTTGTGAGGAATAAGAAGAACTATTTGGATTGGTAGAGGAAAAATAGCCCTCCTTGGAGTGGCCACCCAAAATTGCATGAAGAGCCAGTCATGCTAAAGAGTGGAATTTGTCCCACTTCCTCAGCTTTTGAGAGAAAAAAGATACAGTATGCTCACCAAATCATAGGCTTTGTCCAAATTGGATTCAGAAGGAGAGGAGCATTCTGTTTTTATTTCCATCCCTGGAAACTGTGATCAAGGCTATTGGACACAGACAGAATGCAGATAATTTGCTTCTAAATTATCCAGTGTGCCCTTATTACTGGTGCTTATTCAACAGACCAATCTCAAACATACCTTAGCCCCAGGGGTGGGGTTTAATATTTTTAATAACCAGTTCTGTGGGTGTGGCCTAATTTGTGGGTATGGCTTGGTGGTCATGTGACTGGCTGGGCATGGCTTGTATATAAATATTATAAATATTGATGTAAATATTGATTTTTTTTATTTAAAAAGAGCAACTTTTACCCAAAAGCAGGCAAAGCAGGCAGGCAGATTGAGTTGCTCACAGAATCACAGATTCACTTAGAGATCTATCTATCTGCAATCAGCTACCTGAGTGCACTGAAAAGTAGAAGCTTCAGTTCTAAGATTCGGCTCTGCTTTTAGATTAGCTAGAAAGCAAAAAATCCAAGGATTTTTGCTTTATGACTCACACTAAAAGAAACAGGATATTGGAAAAAAAGGGTGCACAGCGTTTGAAAATCCTCTTGTTTCCTGCTTTTTCAACTTCAGCTGTGTGTCACAAAGCAGCTGAGGAAGGAAAAGCAGGGAATAACAGACAGCCCGGGCAGGCAGTTGGGCCAAACACCAAACTGGTTTGGTGTCAGCTGCTCTTCACAACTACCAGTTCTATAGAACTGGCCGAACTGGTAGCATCCCACCCCTGCTTAGCCTTATGTCTCATTTAACCAGGATCTCGCTGAACATCGTGCTTCTCTAGTTTAATCTGCTTTCGCAATATAACTTCTTTTGAGATAAAGTTACAAACTGTTTGAAAAGGGCTGCAGTATTCCCAATACGGATAACATCTTAAAAGAGTGATAAAATGTGTAGTAAAAATTAATGAGAATCAAGATATAAAATCCAACATTAATATAACTAAATCCAGCTGTTCTAGTTAACAAGTTTACTTCCCTGTGAAAATCCTTCCTTCTTTCCTCCCTCCCTCCCTCCCTTCCTCTCTAAGTTCTTGAGAACTTAATTAGAATTTCTTGTTAAACTTCTTTTTAATTACTTTGTTATTAGAGGTCCAGGGGAGAGCTTCCTACAATGAGTTCCTCAGAGTCAACTTATTGAGATAAGCATCATATAAATTTAATAAATAAATATAAATAAATACATATTGTATTTCCTTACTAAATGATGAAACCACAAAGACTGCAGACAGCAAGAAAGATAATGGTCAACTTATTGAGATAAGCATCATATAAATTTATAAATAAATATACAATACATATTGTACTTTACTAAATGATGAACCAAAGACTGCAGACAGTATATATAATGGTTAATGAAAAGCAAGATATTCACACATATATCTTGGCTTCCTGATTATTCAGAAAGCATAAGAAGAATGGTGAAGTTCACTGATATTCTTGTTTAAAACCAATGCCAGGAATCAAACCCTCTTTTTCTCAAATGGAATGAGCATACCTTTTTAACATTTGGTATGCTGATTTCCCTTTATTGTGGAGTTTTGGTGTTTATGTCGTTACGGTCACTTAATCATCACTTGTATATTTTAGAGCCAGGGTGTCCAACTTTAGCAACTTGAAGACCCGTAGACTTCAATTCCCAATAGATAGCTGGGGAATTCTGGGAGCTGAATTCCACAGACCTTAAAGCTGCCCTAATTGGACACCCCTGCAAATTTAGACCAAACCATGAAAGAGTTCCTGAGCGCTGCTTATCACAAATTTCTCTCCTATCCAGGTCAACATGCTGATTGGGATCATCGTATTTAACAAGCTGATGTCTCGAGATGGCATTTCGGATAAGTCCAAAAAGCAGCGAGCCGGGTAAGTCTCTGTGGGGTCTCAGCAGCGACCCATGGAGATAGGGATGCACTTTTAAGCAAGTTGGCCGGCTTCCATCTAGGATTGCCAGTAGCAGACACGTTTCCTCCCACCCTCTCTTGCCTAACCAAGTGAAGACACCAGGAGAGAGAAAAAGAAAAAGGAAGAGGAGGAGGGAATAGAATAGAAGAGTATTTTATGCACTCCCTTGAATTGGATTCTTCCAGCATATCTGGGGAACCATACATAGGCAGTCCTCAAGAATTTCCATTGTTCAGCAAGACAAGTGAGTTCTGCTCAGTTTTATTATCTTTTTTCTGGTTGTTAAGGGAATCATTGCAGATGTTGAGTGAATCATGGTTGTTAAGCGAGTTCAGCTTCCCAGTTGACTTTACTTGTCGGAAACTAGTTGGAAGGTCACAAATGGCAATCACATGATCTAGCATGTTGCAATTATAAAAAAGATGCCAGTTGCCCCAAATTTTGGCCACATGACCATGGAGAATGCTGCAATGGTTGTAAGTGCAACAACTGGTCGTAAGTCACTTTTTTCAGCCCCATTGTAACTTCAAGTAGTCATAAAACAAATGGTTGTAAGTCGAGGACTGCCTGTAAACAAAAACAATCGGGCTGAATAGAAATCAGACTGAGTAGAAATCTGCCCCTCCCCCCAAAATAAATTCCTTATAAAATTTCATTTCAGTTGAATTCTGGTAGCAGCTTGTTGGGGTCCGAGGCCTTCTCCAATGCCTCCAAGCCTTTGTTCCGCTTTTTGAAATGCTGCTCGTATTAATGAAAATAATATTTTTAGACGCCAGTGACACTTTGACAAATGTATTCCTAAGAGGATTCTTGGAAGTCAGTTTGTATTTTTGATTTAGGTAAAATTCAGTGGCTTCTGTAGGGTAGAACTATGCCTGACAGTGAAAAATCAATATACTTAGCACATCTTGTCCTATTATCTCCAAATATGGGGCTAAAATCAAGAGGATAGTCAATAGACAGCATTGATTGCTGCATGTTAAAGAAGCATATGTCCTTCTCGGGTATGTCCCCAGTAGTTGGTATTTATGAACACCAGGAATTAGACATTTTAAGCTTGGGGGCTGGATTAAGATTTATTATATTAAGTCTAGAATAGAATTGCGCTTGGCAGCGGGAGATCAATATATTTAGTATATCTTTTATGTGTGCCTATGTAGGGATAGAAAATGCAATGCAATTTTTTTTCTTAACTCTTGCAAGTAATATACCTTTGAAAACTTTGAAGTTTTTTTTTTTTTTTTGAATGCAGGTAGTCCTCCACTGTATTGGAGCCTGCCCCATTATGATTGTAAACAGGATCACCATCCATTCTTACAATTGTTTTTTGCAGTGGTCATAGAGCGAATGCTGCCATTGTAAAACCAATGAGTTGTTCGCCATGGGCTTCCTGCTGAGAACAGGAAGTAATTGTCCGTTTCTGGCAAAAATTGGAGGCCCTCCTTGATGGAAATGTCCCACTCAATGACTTCCGGTTTGCTGCCATGATGTCACATTGATACTTTCATGGAAAAAAAAAAAAAACCAAGAGCTAAGAACAAATAACATTTATTGAAGAAAAAGTTAGAAAGAATAAATCAAAAGAAGGTTGGCACCAGCTGGCGTTCAATAACTAGTCCTATTTATAAAACCGAAGTTCAAACCTTCTTGGTGTTCGTGTTCCTTCCTGTCCTACATAACAGATCGCTTCCCCCCGCACCCTTCAAGCTAGTTGGCGTGCTTCCATCTGTGCTCTGTACAGTCTTCAGAATTGCTTTTCTCTTATTTCTCATAGACTGTGAGACACAACTCTCACAGGAGCACATGTGATGTCACTTATGCCCTGTCGATTCCATGTTTAGATGTTAGCTTGGAATTGTTGGGAGGTACTCCAGATTGACCAATGACGAAACCCTCAACTGGGAGGAAATTTGTCCTAGCCACTTGGAATCCTTTGGAAGGCTGAGATCCTGCAGAGGCAGCCCATGAAAATGTGAACCTTTCCCTTATTTTCAGAAACATTTTGTTACAAGGCTGGGAGTGATCTGTTTACTGATGACTTGTATCCTAAGAGAAAGAAATTGACAGGTGGATTTGTAAAGCAGACCAGCCTTCCAATGCGTGCATAAGCGCACCAACGTGCCTACCGTCCCTGTCCTATTGTTTCTCTTATTCTTCTTTATTTTTCTTATATGTACCCATTTCATGTATTCACAACTATGTATACACTTATACTTATTATCTTGTAAACAATTGGCAAATCAAATAAATAAATAAATAAAATAAATAAATAAATAAATAACTTCTGCAGGTCTCCAAAACAAAAAGCTCAAACACAGACCTTGGGATCTGGTGTTGCCTCATCCTAGGCAAAGTGTGTCTCAGTATCATTTGTTTTTGCAATGGTCAGATTTGTTATTATCTTCATATATATTCTTATTTATCAAAAGAACATTACAAATCCAAATGAGCAAAACAAAAAAATTAAAGTATGACAAGAGCAATAGGCACATTAGGGCATTTACTCTCTCTCTCCCAGAGGGGTGAGATCCACTGAAGTTAAGTCGGAATTAAAACTATAAAAGTTAGTGGCTGAGGCAACTGAATCGGGTAAACTATTCCAGACTTTGATCATTCTCTTACAAAAATTGGATTTTTTACAATCAAGTTTGGAATGGTTTACATTAAGTTTCAAACCATTATTTGCATGCGTTACATTAACAACTGAAACGAAAAAAACTCATTCACCAATAAAACGTTGCTATCTACAATTTTGTATACAATTCCTAAGTCTAACTACAAACGTTAGTTCTAAATTATCCAAACCAAGAATTTTAGACCTAGTAGCGTAGGGTATTCTACTATGGACAGGAGAATGCAAAACTCTTCTTGTAAAATACTCCTAATCTCACCCAATTCTTTTAATGTATTAATCTTGTTTGTGGTTGGAGGGGTTTATTTACTAATTCTCACGTATGAGATGATGTTCTGCTGCAGAAAAAGAAGTTTTGTTCCTGCTGATCCTTTCTGCAAACTAAGCCGTTTCCTTTTGGGCGGGAAGGGGGGGAGGGAGGCACAGGGAAAGTGGGAGGACAACAGTTAAATTGGATTTGTTCAGAGCTCATACTGAGCACTTGAAAAGCCTCCAGCATAACAAACACTCCAGAATTCAAATCTGCTTAGTTATGCAGTGTGAGGAAAAGAAACAGAAGATGAGCAGCATGTCTCAAATCAGCACTTCCCATGCAAAGCATCCTGGTTGTGTGGACCGATGTCAGAGGACTTAGATTGCACAAGTGGGCTGGCTCACATGGCAGAAAAAGCACCTTCACCATCAGCCAGGATTGTGAATGTGAACTCTCACCCTTGCTTCTTGCAATACAGGTAGTCCTCAACTTGTGACCAAAATCGGGATGAGAACTTCTGTTGCTAAGTATGGTGGTTCAGTGAGTCATAGCCAATTTTACCTTTTTTTTTTGCCACAGTTTTAAGTGAATCACTGCAGCTTTTAAGTGACTTAATGCAGTCATTAAGTAAAGCCAGTGTCATGCCCCTGATGGAGACTGACTCCAAGGGAGAGGAGGAACAGCCGACAGGGAGTGGAGGTGTGGCTCCGGAGGTTGTGGAGGAGGCTGAGGAAGGGCAGAGGCTGGCTGGGCAGTCAGAGGAAGACCCAGGCCTATCCCTTCTCCATCCTAGGGCATGCAGGGAAGAGAGGATAAGGGAGAGACATGAATGGCATGGTCTGTGGGGAAGGAAAGAGCCTTGATCCTCTTCATGGGCTGCAGCTGTGAGAACTGGTTAAAAGGACGGACATGCATATGAGCCAGTGCTGAAAACAAAGCGTGGAAATATCTCTAGTCTGTTGTTCCTCGCTGAGTTTGGCATCCTTCCCAGGGTGAGTTCCGATATCTGTGGACGTCTTCAAGCCCTTATCTTGCCTGATTCCCTTAATTGCTTCAGTGTGGTTTGTGTTGTTTTTACTCTTACAATTTATAGGCATTTTTAGGTTAAACGGCATTTCCTCCTTTTTGTAACCGCTTGTGGGAGAGGTTTTTTTTGTCTCCAGTCAAGGATATTTGGAGCTTTGAAGCAAAGTGAAGGAATAAAAGGGGCTTCACTTGTTTTTGTGACTGTGTTTATTTTGTATCCCACCCTGGGTTATCACAGCCAGCTTGCTCCATTGATTTTCCTTGTCAGAAGACGCCTGGGATATCACAGCCAGCTTGCTCCATTGATTTTGCTTGTCAGAAGATGCCTGGGAAAGTTGCAAACTGCAAACTTTGCAAACACATGCTGATTGTCCCACACCCAAACATTGATCATGTGACCATGGGGATGCTGTGGCAGTCATAAGTGCAGGTACCAGTTGTAAGTCATTTTTGTCATTGCCAATTGTGACTTTGTAAGGGTTTTAAGTCGAAGACTACCTGTATTCTGGGGACATTCCTGCCCCTCAGCAAATGCACTGAGCTACCTTCCGCTCCCAACTATTTTTCCTTCAACATCCAGGGAGCCGGCAAGGGATGTTTAAGAGGAGTTTCATTTTTTAAGGCAAATTTTTAAAAGCCCCGCTTGCTGAAAAGGTGCTCTGGAAGACATAGGCATGTGTGAGTCGCTTGCGATGGCAATTCTTTTGGCAGAAAGGAGCAAGCTGAAGGAAGTCACCCCAGCGGCCCAGGGCCTGGGAAACTTTTTATCCCCATTTCTCCTGCAAAGTGACAGCTGCTTGTGGCCTCCCAAATTAGCCCTAGCAAACTCTGTGGCCTCCTGTACAGATTGCGATGGCCGAAAGTTCAGCTGTGCCCTGCTGGCAACTCTTGTTTGTTTTAGCAAAGCTTCTGCAGGAGACTTTGGTGATGCAATAAACTCAGACTTTCAGCGACTCAGATCTCCTCCTTGAAGAAATTGAGAAGATCCTTGGAAGAAAACAAATCTGATTCCCTTTAGCAAACTGGCAATCTGCCCTCCTTGAGAACTGCTCGCTTTTCCTTCACCGTGTTTTCACCCAGCTACGTGGCTGGAAATGGGCACTGTGTTTCCTTGCATTTCTTTTAACAAGCACTTAACAGCCAAGCAAGGATGGTGGAATTAAAAGACAGAGCTAATTAATCGCATGCATGAACTATTGACTGCTTATTTTTACCCCCATCTCTCTCTCTCTCTGTCTCTCTCTCTCTCTCTCTCTCTCTTTCTCTCTCCCCCCGCTTGCTTTTAATGCATGCAAGGGACAGAGAGGAGAGGCTGTAATGCAGGCCATTACATCTGGAGAAACCCATGAATCTTTTTCAATCCTCCTGGAAAAGATGAAGAGAGTTGAGTGTGGAGTTGAACAGGGACATTAAAAGAGTTTTTTTCTTTTTTAGATTATTCTCAAATCAACTTCCACCCCATTCCAAAAACTGGTCAGGTTTGCAATCTAGGTGGGATGAATAGATCTCAACAAGGGGCATTTTAGCATTTATTGATAGAAGCCCAGTTTCACTGCATGCCTGGCTGAGATATATAGTTGCCATCATCTCAAAAAAAAACTCAGTTGAGCCTCTGCCATTTTGAAATGCAGGAAAATTTGACAGCAGGAACTCAGTGTGGAAATATTCTAGCATTAAGATGTGTGTGGATTGTTTGTTTGTTTTTGTTATTTGTTTAGCCTGGAGCAAGTAGAGGGAAAGGGAGTCATAACAGTTACATATAAAATCATGCAGGGTGCATTTTGTATTGGAATTCAGGATCCATCTGTTAGAAGGAACTTTGTGGGGATTTAGAACCATCCTTTTCACTCCATGTAGAATTAAATTGTGGCCTTGGGGCCAGAGGTCAGCAAACAAAATTGGATGGTTGTAAAAGTGGATGTTCAGATTCATGGCAGGTCAGATTATCCATGGCTTTTTAGTGCTTCTGGGATCAGAGATAGCAGAGCTATTACAGACCAATAGTGGGAGCAGCCATCAAGCTCCTAGCCATATTTGTGAACGTTCTGAAGGCAGCTGGTTGACCACTGTGTGATGTACTGTGTCTAGTTGAGTTCTCTGCAGATTCTGTGGAATGGCATGAAGTTTAGGAAGCAAGCTAATCCTTTGCCCAAAACAGAGTCTAATTCAAGGCAATGAGAGAAGAAGTGAGTTTGTAGGTCATCTCAGATTTGAATAACGATCAGAGACAAGGGATGCTTAAAGGAGGGAAGCCTTAACAAAGGTGAAAGGAAATGAATGAGAAGCAAGAAGCAGGATCTTGCTGTTGAATTCCTTCCTTCAAGAACCTCTCATAAAAGTGGGGACCCTTCATTTCATACCACTGTTCAACCCTGGAAACCTAAAACTCTGGGTTCATGCAGAGTATAATCTCACGCTGCCTGCAGAGACTGACCACATTTCTCAAGCATACTCACCCTGTTGCCTCCTGGATTTGTTGAACTTCTGTTCCAGTCATCTTCATTAACAAGAAGCATTAATCACACTGAAATAGAATTTTGAAAGATAACTCAGTGGGGTCCATAATGCTCTCTGAGCTTGGTTTTTTCTTGCAGATGTTTCTTTATCCAACTACGTAACATCATCAATGCTAGAAAGGAGTGGGGTTCTCTGCTTATATACAAGTAGCTCGCTCTGTCAATTGTTGTAGGAGTGTTCTTGGTGGTTCTTCGATTATGTATTGCTTACTGTCAATCTGGGTTGATATAATTTATTGATTGGGGTGTTGATTATTGCTTAATTGTTGGTAAGATAAAATAAAAGGAAGTTGAGATAAAATAGTGTGGTGTCATGGAAGCTGTATATCTATATCTTAACAGCACTAGGTTGAGACAGGGGAGTGGGAGGTAAACCTAAAGCACCTTGAGCTGTCTTTTAGTGCTTGTTCATCCCCCAGTGCTAAACTGCTGACCAACAGCAGCCTTCCCATTCAAACTGCTTCAGAGCTTAGCAAAATGTTCCCAAGGCCTTTATCCAGACATCCTGTAGGCATTCCATACTCCTTCTCCAATTCCCTGGGAATGACTGCTGGGCCTATCCCTCTCACCTTCTCTGCTCCCCTCCCCCCATCTCCTAGGGCATCGCTGTGGAGCTCCTGTGTGGTTCTTCCCCTCCTAGCACTCACCTGGATGTCGGCTGTGCTTGCCATGACTGACCGGCGCTCCATCCTCTTTCAAGTCCTCTTTGCCGTCTTCAACTCAGTTCAGGGCTTCGTCATCATCACCGTGCATTGCTTTCTGCGCAGAGAGGTGGGCATTTAGAGTTTTCACCTTGCTAGGTGTTCATTGGGGCTGGAAATGCTCCTGGGGTGTACCTGAGAATGGGGATGGCTAGCCCAAGTCATTGACAATTCATATAATTTTCCTAAGCTGGTGGTTTAGCCCACTTTCTCAAAACTAAGACCAGTTCCATGGAGAAAGGTTATTCCATGGACCGGAGGAGGCACGGTTTCACATGCTGCCTGCATCCCATGGATGGCCTTCCCTTGTTTGTGTGGCCTAATTCCTAGCATGCTGTGGCCCAGTGTCAGTCCACAGACTGGGGGTTGGGGACCTCTATCCCACAGAGCAGGAAACAATTCATGTAGTGAAATCAGTTGAGCTAAATACCATTGGCTTTTCAATATTCCCTGACACATTTGAAGCAGGCAAATTTAGTTACATATTTTGGCAAGCTCCAGGATTGGGATCCCCTTTAGCAGTGACCATCACACTGCCCCTGAAAAAGTCCAAGCAAGGAAATCCATCCTGAATGGAAGAATGAGAAGCCAGGAAAAGTGGCTTGTTAGAGTGCAGGACAAGACAGTTGCATATTGCCCTTGGCCAATTCATAACTTAATTATTTTCTAGGAATTTTACTGAATTATCTTTTTGAATGAAAGAAAATATAATAGCAAATTCTCTTCCATCCAGTTGAAAGAGACCCAATAGAAAACAATGCAGGTGATGGCTTGAATAACTTTCAAGAGCCCCCATCTTTTGCTCAAATTCTCCACCAGTCAGTCCAGTTAATGGCCATCAGGTACATAAAAGAAGGTGGACTCTCCTGTCCTTTGATCTGTATACTATTTCTTCCTTATTTCATTTATCTTGGCTCTGAAGGCTGGAATCCTTTTTTCCAATATCCTGTTTCTCTTAGTGTGAGTCATAAAGCAATATTTCTCAGCTTTTGCAATTCAATATACCCCAATCATCATGCCTTAAGATATGTGGACTGCATGCTGGCTGGGACTTCTGGGAATTGAAGTCCACACATCTTAAAGTTACCAAGGTTGAAAAACATTGTCATAAAGCTTCAGTCCAGGAATGTGATGAGGACAATGCCTATTGCAACCAACTGCTCACTACTCTCCTCATTCCTTGGTCAGAAAGAAGAAATGTTGCACAGCTGTAGACTTGAACCAACTTGGTCACTTGGATATGTGACGACTAACATCTGGGTGCTAAACCAAACTGAAACAATTGACATATATTGGAGTTCATTGCCAGAGAGAGTCTGAATTTTTAAAGGATAATAAAAATGGTGTCCAGCTGTCTGAAGCAGAATATTTCCCTTCTGCTAATTCTAGGAGAATCCATGACCAGCCAGCTGTCCTCTAGTTTTCCCCATCCCTTTAGCGTAGATGAAAACAACACATTCAGCCCAATTCTTGGATCATTTGGTGGGGGAGGGAAATGGATGTCTTCTAGGGGTTTATGGATTCTTTTTATCTTCTAGTAAAGCTAGTTTTTCACAAGGGGGAAATGGGTGGCTGAATGCATCCATTCTATTCTTGCAATCCCTCTAACCAATAATTGGGCTGGTGACATTGGTCATTTTTCCTATATCTTTGAAGGCTTAATTAACAAAATTTACCAGGCTGGAAAACCTGGTCCCTTCCCAAGCTCAACCAGAGGGAGACACAGGAGTTGGATCCTTTTGCAGATCCCCACGTTCCCTTCATACATTGACTTCTATGTGTTAGGGGAATAAGAAAACAGTCTGGTATCCTGCAAAGGTCAGCTGGCTGCTCTCTTTTGAACCCCAGACCAGGAAATCTCTTTGTAAGCCATCAACACCCCTTTCCACTTCCTTTCCTCTTTTCCATAGAAGTTGGACAAAGCTGCTGTGTAGGGTTAACTAGGGAAATGTGCCTGATTTTATCTTCCAGAACTGAAATATGGAAAATAGGCAGTGGAGGAAGATTACTGACTTGGGCTCAAATTATCTGTCTGTCTCCTGCAGGTCCAGGATGTGGTGAAATGCCAGATTGGAGTGTGTAAAAGTGACGAAAATGAGAACTCACCAGATTCATGCAAGAATGGGCAAGTCCAGATCATGGTGAGTGAGTGTGGGCTGTGTTTGAGAAGAGAAGAGACAAAGTAGAACAGCTGTAGATGCACAAAAGTTCGATCTTACACTACAGGTTGAGAGGGTAAAACAGAATTGTGTGTCTTGAATACCTAGGATTGAGTGTACTCCCCACAAGTTCTTAAAGATGGCCTGATACTTCAGAAAACTACCAAATTTCTTTTAAAAAACAAGAAGAGATGACAATATGCTGTTGTAATATCCAATCGATGCATAATTGGGGAATTGTTTGAATTGTATTTAATTCTAACTCCATTTAAATGTGGATGAAAACATATGTAGTCTCTCTCATATTCTGGTGAGAGAGAAGTTCCTTAAGGATGGGCTCCAACATGAGTCCAAAAGCTCAGAAGACTAAACCTTTGGTCCCAGTGATCCACCCAGATTTAAATCCTGCAACATATGCAGTTGTCCATCCCCATCAAAGACTGAGGATGGTCCTTAGGGTGGAAAAATTTGCGTATTTTTTCTCTTGCAGCCCTTCAAAGCCAGCCCTTCTGGTCTTCCTTTGACTTCTCCCTAGTTCTCCCCACGCCCACATTTCATCCATGTGAGGAGAATGGACAAACATGAATGTCTCAGTCTCTCACCAACTCCTGGCAGCTCACAGAACCTTGGATGTTACACATTAAAGTGTGTAGATCTGTAAGAATTGTGTGTTGCCAATAGAAGCCTTCTACAGGCCTTCAACCTATACACATATTGTGGTTATGACTGTGCTGCTAGTTGCATATGTGGTGATTACTGAACATTCCTGTTATAATCAATCAATTTTCCTAACCTTCAAAGAATAGCAGGCGTCTTCTCTTATTTTTATGTGTGCTCTCAAAGATAGAGCTGACAGCAAAGGAGAAGAAATGACATTCAGACTTTGACCTAGATTGTGACTGAGGTTCTTTGGTCTTCATGTATGTTGAATGAAACCAGTCGCAATGGTTTATATACTATGATTTATTTCTTAGTCCATGTGTAAACCCAGCCAATTTATTAAACCAACTGTTGTCCTAAGTTTTTTATGATGCTTGGTTTTGGCTTCATAGTTGGGAGAACATAGCCATTGCAAATTTTAAATTATTGATTACAGTTAGGATAATGTGGAAAGCCAGACATTTTGAATATAGTTACAAACCATGATAAAAAAGCAACCCCGAATGCAGTATGTGAATCCTGTGAAGAGGTAATAAGGTCAAACTTATCTGAGGTTCCTGACTTACAGCACACAGCACACACTTCTGCACACACAGCGCACACATAAGCCATGATCTGGTTGGCCTTATTTATGAGATAGGCTTAGTCATTTTGGCCAGGCACAAAATGATCACCTTTATGCAACTTTCGTGCTGATCTGTCATCTAATATTAACTCAGCTATTGGGGGCTCAGCCAAGCACACATAACATCACCGTTTGAACTTGGCTTTCAAAATAGACTCAATAGTTAAACACACAAACGGTGTTCAAAACTTTTCAAGTGGGTTTTGTTCCAATAGGATAGAACTTAAAACATGTTGATTATTTAGATATAGGGACTGATGGGAGCTTACAACAATTCCTTATTTCTTCATTTTTATCCTGGGACCACACGTAGGTGGGATGGTAATCCATGCTGAGTGCTCCTTATCTCAATAAATTAGCAAGCTAGCAAACAAACAAGTGGAAGGACTGCAAAACATTGGCATTACATTGTCACTTTGTTTATGGCATAGGATTTTTATTTATTTTATTAAAACATCCCCCTTCTTTAGCTTTGCTATAGGTTGGGTAATGAGCACCATTCAGTGTTGATAATCAATTCGCTCATGTTCTTACATTGAAACCTGAGGATCAAAACTTGTTTTGAATTCCTGTTGTTCATTTGGGCAGAATATTCAGAACAATGAAGAAAGGAATTTTTTGTTTGGTTCCAAGTTTTTTGACAAAACAAATATACAGGGTGCTTGATGAACAAGCTCCAAACACTCAGAGCAGCTATTCTAAACTCAGAATATTTTGTGCACCCTTATTTTTCCTCAACCCCAATATAATTTAATCAATATGGAAAATCCAAAATAAGCAATATAACTGAATCTTGTTTGCTGTCCATGATGCATTCATTTCTCCACTCCCACCTTCTCTTCTCTTCTCTTCTCTTCTCTTCTCTTCTCTTCTCTTCTCTTCTCTTCTCTTCTCTCTTCTACCTTTCTCCCCCTCTTCCTGTGTTTTTATAGACAGATTTTGAAAAGGATGTTGACCTGGCGTGTCAGACAGGTGAGGGTCTCTCTCTTCTTTCCTGTGTGAGAAAAAGAGGATTTGACTGTGGAATGATCTGCATAATGGAGAAAGGACCACCCTTTCCCAGGGTGTAGAAGAAACTCAGGTTTTTTAGGATTGAGGAAGGTTAGGAGGTCAGGATTTGATGGGTTGTGACATATGGTGCAAAAAGAAGGAAATCGGTTGCAAGAGAAGGAAGCTTTCAGTGCTAGGCCCAGCCAACTTAAGTCTAATGGTAGGACCAGATCAGGCTATGTACTGTACACATATGTACTAGTAATTATTATTGTCCAGTCCAATTTCTCTTTCTTTTCCTCATTATCTTCCACACCATCAATTCAACCTGAAATTAACACCTATATTATGCTGAAACCAGTTGTCAATTTGTCCAATTTTTGTATTCCCCTTCTGTTTTATCCCCTTATGGTTAAAATTACTTTCAAATTTCACTAAGCTGGTTTTCAGCTGACTGTATGGTTGGAAGAATCAGAAGTAGTTACCAAAAGGAGAAATTATTTTCTGTGACCTCCTTCTGCCACTTTTCTGGCTGCCCACTCTTTCCCAGTTGTAAAAGATCCCAGCAGGGAGGTTTGTAAGTTGGGGAGGGGGGGAATCAAAATCTGCAAAATGGAGGATACAACATTACAATGGAAATCCTTCCCCTTTTGTAGATCTGCCTGTGCACTCCTCACACAAGATTGTGTACATCATGTATTCAGGGGGAGGAGGTACTTCACTGCAGGTGTGATGGTGCAGTGAAGAATAAGAGTCAAGGCACAACACTTGACTCTCCTAAATGCAAGGGTGTTTTGAAAATTTTTACCAAAATTCTCATTTGGGGAGAAGGGGAAGGAAATTTGAAAGCTAAGTCTCTTTTGTCAAACAGAATGAGAATTTTTAGAGGGGAGAAGCAGATTTCCTGCTCTCCCCCCTCCCCCGCTAGCACTCTTAATATTACAATCAGAAGAACTTAATAGTTTCCCTCCGCTTCAGATTTTGGGGTTGTACACTCTTTCCTTAAAGAATCAAATTTCCAGTCTTAGAAAAACCCATTTCCCCACAACCAGGGCACTGTGACCTAGGTTAGGTATGACAGGCACACTTCTATTTCCATTAGAAAAGTTTAAAAATAGAAAAAATCCCTGTTAAACAATTGCTCTTTCTCCTTCTCCAAACTCCTTGACAAATTGCCAATGCGTAGGGAATTTTGTTTCATAATCTGTCTAACCCACCCCCACTCCTCTCCCAGTCCTCTTTAAAGAGGTTAACACGTGCAACCCAGCTACCATCACCAGCACATTATCACGCATCTCCCTGGATGGTGATGAGGATCCAAAACTCAACACCAGCTCCGAAGGTGGCCTGGGCTTCTCCACCCTCCCAGGGAACATCCCGCCCACTTCCATCCTGGTCCAGATGCCACAAATGACACACAATGTGGTGAAAGGGCTGAAGGAGCTCAGCGACCCTCCTGCCAAGAAGGACATTAACGTGGATGTAGCCCGTGGGCCAGTCTACTTGTGCAGTGACAGCAACCTGCGGCAACTGGATTACGGTTGGCTCCATTCGCAGGAGGCTTCCCTTGAGAGCAATTACATGGTGCTTCCCCGGAGGACAGTGAGCCTTAAGCCTTTCTCCAGGGAAGAAGGAAAACTCAACATCAAGTTGGACGAACCTCCAGGCCTGCCTCAGGGCCGGCAATCAGTGGAGGCCGAGGCTTACCCCAACTTTGCCTCCATGGACCACATCAACGTGAACTTGAACCAGCCCTATGGGACAGTCAAGCATCCATACAGCCTTCAATTCAAGCAACACCCCACGGTGCGGCAGATCCTATCCTCAGAGTTGTCAGAGCGAAGCCGCAGCATGCCCCGCACCGTGCCTGGCTCGGCCATGAAAGTGGGCTCCCTGGAGGTAAGAGTCCCTTTTAGTCTACACAGGCTTCTTTGATGTTGAATTGAAGCCATAGCAGCTGATCTCTGGCTTGAGTAGAATCTCTGGCTCAGGAGTTTGCTTGTACAAGCATGAGTTCATTAGTGGCCAGGTGGAGGGTAAAAATTAGAGGTAGTCCTTGGCTTGTGGTTGTAATGGAGCTGCCCATCACAATTGTTAAGTTGGGATGGTCATAATATTGATTGATTGTATGACCCTTTTTGCTGTGGTCATTAAGTAAATGTCGGGTTGTTGAACACACCAGTGATTCATGATGGGTGTAGTTTTGCAAGAAACCAGAAAATGCAATCACATGACCGCTGGATGCTGCAAATGGCCAAAAATTCAGCCCAGTTGCCAAGTGGCTGAATGTTGGTCATGTGACCACAGGGGAGGTTACCATTGGTACTTTAAATCTGAGTGAGAAGTAACTTCAAAATGTTGCTAAGCAACCAGTTGCAGGTCAAGGACTGCCTGTAACTAACTTAGTGTGGAAGGATGGAAGAAGTGCAGAATCCCAATTAGACTATTCTTTGAGCTGTTAAATACTTCTGCATACTTGCTGAGAGGTAAGTCCAACTGAGTTTAACTAGGTTTATTTCTGTTTAAGAGCATGTTGAATCCTTGACTTTTGCTTTGTCTTGGGTCCAGGATGAGGAATTGCCATAGAAGTGTTTTTACTGTAATACCATCATATTGTCAAATGCTTCCTAGCTTTTTCCTGCAACTGGTGCAGGATCCAAAGATGGTAGAGGACAGCTGAAGTTTCTTCCTGTTTCCTTCCCTAGATGTTCCATTGTCTATGATTTTATTTTGACTTAAGATACAGGGGAGGAAAAGGACTTTAAGCTATTTCTGTTGTATCAAGGAATTGCAGTTTAGAATAGTATTACAGCCTTAAAACAGAATGTTGGATATTGAAAAGAAAAGAATGGTATGTTTGATGGTATTGTCTCCAAAACTGTTGTCAGTGCCTAGAAAATACATCTCATTAAAAATGTTTCCAGTCTAGACACCTCTTCCCAATGTCACGTTTTCCATGTGCAAAGTTTTTCCATGTATTTTATATAAACTAGTATGAGCTATAAGAACGTTTCCTCATCGGTTGCATATGTGGGTTCTGAAAATGCTACAAATGCATTTGATGTGCACAGGTGATCATGTGGGGATAGGTGGTGGTTGCAACATGTGGATCTGCATAAGGAAATTCATCAGAAAAGTCTTCATGTATAAAAGTGGATGTTTGAGACCAAGGAGGCACTTGCATACAAGGTGGCATGTGCACACCTTTGGGATCATTTGTCTAATTAAAAAAGGTTTTGACTAGACAGGTTCTCTACAACTCAAACTTACCCTGGGATTGCTAGTGGCTTTCTCCCCAAAGATTCTAGAAGAGCTGTGGTGAAGGTCTAAATTAATGTTTCTTAAGCTTGGCTACTTTAAAATGTAGATTTGTCAAGCATAATAATACAAATGACAGAGTGAAATCCAAATGAATCCAGATCTTTATTTGCTTAATAGACAGAATCTTGACAGACTAAAATGATTACCTCCTAATCTAATAGATATACTGTATCCTGGGAGATTCTAGGCTGTGGCTACCCTGATCCTTTTCCTTTCCCCACCATCCAGTTCAGGACTGTGCTGCCTCTTGTTTTGGGGCCCTCTCCGAAATGTATTGTACTCCTCCCTGGGTAACTGCAGTCTTCTTGTTGGAATTCTCCCCCATTCCTTCTCCAGTTGCAAATTCCACCCCACAGGACACGGACTCCCAAAATTTCCCACACAGCTTTTTCTGCCCTGGGTAGAAAAGGATTTCACAGATTCATAAACCTCAATCATCCCCATGAGTTGACCAGCCAAATATCAATTTTTTTTATTTAAATTTTATTGATTTTTAAAAACAAACAAACCATAGAACATAAAAACATAAAACATCTTTTTTGAAAGCGGCATGATCCCGGGTTACATCTCTTCGTACAGGCACAAATTCAAGTTCATGCTCATTTTTGTATTCCATTCCATATCTTATTACTATTCTACATTTTCTATATAGTTTCTCCTCTCTTTTTACTTTCTTGATTTTATTTTATTTATTTCATCTCAATTCAAATCATTGTACTTATATTCTTTGTCTGTCCTGTTTCAACTGTCTATTATCTTTTCTCATTAAACAAAATTTTTCCTGTAATCACTGATTAGAGTATGACGCCTTTATATCTTTCCCCTAAAATTATAACACTTAATATAATACATAACTTCTGTTCGGATTCTGCTTGGTACATTCTAAAACTACACACTGTATTTTAGAAAAAGAAAAAAATATGAATATATAATATAATTAAAACAACAATCCATACCAAATCAATTCTATCATTAATATGAATATTCATTTAAATCTTAAACATTTTACACATTACTTTTCAAATAAGTATCATACTTCTATGGGAACACTTATAAACTTTCCATAGTTACTTCCCCCCCACTTCACTTATATTTTATAAAACATTGAGTAGTTAAAATGTTCCCATTCCTTCCTAATTCAATTCTCTTATTTATTTCATTTCATTTATTTTGTTCACAAAAGTTTCACTGAATTACACTGACTATTTTATCCCACTTTTTAATCATATATTGTTTCCAATTTTCTAACATTATTTCTATTACAAATATAACAATACAATCTTATGTACCTTGCAGAATCCCTTTTTCAGTTAAATTTTCACCCATTATCTCTAAATAAGCCCTGTTTCTTTACATCTTGCTCCAAACCTCTGTAACTTCTCTTCCCTTCCTTCTTCCCTTTCTTCTTCTCTCTCCCCTTTTTACTCCCTTGTCTCTCCACCCCCTTTTCCCTCTTCTGTATTCCCCTTTTCTGTTGCTTTCCAACATTATATCCACTTTTCACATTATTTTTCCCTTTTTTGGCTGTTTTTTTTTAAGTCTTAAATTCTCCATTCTCTTTCCCCCCTTTCCCCTTTCTTCCCCAGATAAAGTTACTTGTTCATTAAAGATGGCTTCTTCTTTGTCCCAGTCTTCTTGTTGCACAGTCTTTTCTTGTTGTTTCTTGTAGACACAGATCGTCATTTCTAAGAATTGAAAAATGGAGCCAAATGAGCCCTTCCCTTCTTGTGCCTCTTCTTTATATTTTTAAAATTCCATTTTCAGTTCATCCAGAAATGATGCCATTGTAGAATTTTTTTTAAACAACCACCCAATTGCTTTTAGTCATTCAAATATAATTTCCAGAAATCCCAAAGTCACCAAGCAATTCAAATACACACAAGGTGTTTCTTTTAACACTTTCTTCTTTTTTCACTTTCTCTTCCTGGGGTTACTATTTAGTTGAAAAGTTCCAGTTAAAATGTATCTTTTAGAAGTCTTATAAAGATTTAACTTTAGATTATTTTGAATTCCAGGCAGACTCCTCCTTCCAAATTCTGCCCTTATTCTTTTCCTCTCCCTTTCCACTTATAGCAAAAAAAAGGATTTTTTAGTGTTCAGAAATCTTTATTGTCCCTTTGGCATTTGCCAAAGCGGATTTTTCTGATTTCTTATTCAGCTCTCTTTGTTGTCAACATAAGGAAGGAGAGTGAAAAAAAAAAACTTTCCCTTTTCACTTTCATTCACTGCTTCCGACTCTTCTTTGGGAGCGATGTTATCTTTTATGAAATTTAAATTCCAGGGTACCTTAGTTGTTGCTTTTTATCCCGGTCAGCCAAAACTTTCACTTCTTAACTTCCTCCTGCACTTTCTTTTCCGGTTGAGTGCTTCTTTGAGGCAGCCATTTCTGACCGCTGCTCTTACCGCCTTCGTGAAAGGGAATTTGGCTAGCTGAGGAGGAGAGATGCGGCTCTCCTCAACCCTGCTGGTGCTCCCCCGTCTTCACCACCTCTACGGGGTGGCTTAGCCCCAAAGCCAGCTGGCTCGGGGCGCTCCAGCGGCGAGCCCAGGCAGAAACCGTGCACGATCGCGGATTCCTGTCTGTCGCTGAAGCCCTTCAAACTGGAAGTTTCCAGCCAGATATCAATTTGAAAGCTGTAACAAAGGGGACTCTACCACAATTTCAGCAGCCTGTTCCACCTTGCAGTACTTTTACTACCCTGACAGTTCATCTCCCATTAAACTTTTTCCTTTTAATTTCAACCATTTGGCCTTTGTCCTCCTCTCAATTTTGTTGGAGAAAAACCTGACTGTTCTTGCATATGACAACCTATTAGCTACTTAGACATAATCACAATTATTTCCCTTTGGTCTTCCTTTTAGCAAGCTGAACATGGCCAGCGCCTTGAACACACTTCTCTGTCTGCTTGGAGTTCCAGATCAGCATTGTGACTCTTCTTTGAGCTTGCTTCAAATGCCCTGCATCCTTTTTAACAAGGAGTGCCCAGAACTAGAGACAGCACCCCACATGTGGCCTGATCAGTGCATGTTTAGTTATCTGGTCCCCAAGAATTGAGAACAGCACATGGAATTTTATTTTCTCACCATTTTGAACCAGGAACTTGTAATATAAACCCGAAGTAGGTGTAGTATGTTCTACTGATTTATGGTTGACATGAAGTATCAGCCATTAATCCTGGGTGTTCCTCAGTGCAGGGAGAGCTTGCATGCCTCCCTCTCAGGCCCCAAGGACACGTGGAATTACTTCTAAGCAGTTTCCTTGACTGTTCTTCACTAGCAGACAGAAATTTTACCAAGCTGAAACAACTACAGGTAGTCCTCAACTTACAACAGTACATTTAGCAACCGTTCAAAATGTACAACGGCACTGAAAAAGTGACTTATGACCATTTATCACCTTTATGACCATTGCAGCTTCCCCATGGTCACATGGTCAATATTCAGATGTTTGGCAACTGACTTGTATTCATGGCTGTGGCAGGGTCCTGGAGTCATCATCATATGTGATCCCATTTTGCAAACTTCTGACAAGCAAAGTCAAAGGAGAAGCCAAATTCACTTAACAACAATTCGGTTAATTCATTTAACAGCTATGTCAAGAAAGATTGTAAAATGGTCTCACTTAGCAACAGAAATGTTTGGTTCAATTGTGTTCGTAAGCTGAGGACTATCTATATTTGCAACACTATAAATATACTCTGGGAATAATTAGAGAAGAACCTTTAAAACTCTCTTCCAACTGACCAAACTTTCTATGTTTTGCTGCCACTTTGCCCTTTGGAATGCAGCCCCTCCCTCCTGGGAATCCAGACTACATTCTACCACATGAATGCCTTAGCCTTTTTTCAACTTCTGCACTAAATCTGATTGGACAATCTTCCCTGGAGTTAAAATGGATTGTTCAACCAGTTTGAGCCTGTACCATGACTGCATCTGTTTTCCCTGCAGAAACTGTTGCCTGCAGCAAGTAGTCTGACTTTGAATTCAAGGGCAGGCATGGGGTGTTTCTGCTGTGAAAAGCAGAGATTGTGCAAGAAGCATAAAAGCAGCCCTTTGCCCATCTATTTCAGAATCCCGCATTCTTAGACCACACGGATCCCTAACTTGATTTAATCTGCATTTAATCCTCCACTTTTTCCTCTGGTGCTTAGTGAATAGGCTGTGAGCTAAGGGCCCCCTTGTGCCCTCCCCTTGGCTGAAGAGTTTCTCTGTTTGGCACTGCTGTGGAAGCCACAGCTCTTGCATTTTCATCCTCAAATTTATTTGTTTGTTTGTTTGTGGAGAAAAAGTAGTCATTTCAGACAAACCTGGCTGTAGGGATGACTTTTTTGGTGCGGGAGCTCCAGAACAACAGCTTCTGGAGGGTTCCAGAGGAGGGAAGAAAAGTAGTTGTTTTGGGAGGAGATAGAGGTAGGGAAGAACACCACAATTGAAGTATGGCAAGGGGGCTGAGCTTCAGGTTGTCAGCAGGATTGAGATTGATAGACAAGGAAAAGAGAGGGTCTGCCCTTTGGATTCTGTTCTAATGGACCTGGGCTTCAGGAAAGGTGGCATTAATTACCTCCTCCACCATGATGTAGAAGTCACTAAAATGGGAGAGAGTTGTGCTGAAATGCAATCAACCCCCTATCTTTGAGGTCAAATGCTAAAACTCAACTTCTTCCTTTCCATTTCTTCTTCCAATGTTGGGGTACATTGAATGAAAGAACTCATCCAAATGATATGAATCTCTCAGAACTAGAGGCCATTGAAAAATGGTCATCTATGAGCCTGTTAGAAGATGCACTTAGAATAGCCGCAGACAATTGGCCAAAGGAAATGGCCACAAAACTGCATTAGAGTTCATCCTGTTCTCTGCTCCTGTGATGCTTTGGAGATAACCTTATCCTCCTGCTTCTTCTAACCCCCTTCCCACACTTCCATCTCTCTGTGTTCTGATGATTTCTTGGGTGCCTTCCAACAATCTGCTCTCCAAAACTCCATCTAAGAATTAGACAAAGTAATGAAGGCTTTTCTTTTTTTCCTTCCTCCCACCTTGTGGTATGCTTACTTCATGCCTCCCTCCTCAGAGGAAAAGACTACGGTACTCTGACCTGGATTTTGAGGTGAGTGCCCACCTGGGGTATAATTGAGTGACACCTTTTGTGATATCAGAAATTCCAGTTGTGCCCTGTCTAACTGCTGACCAGACAGTTGTCTAGATTCTATAATGATACTCCTGGGATGGGGAGTGTCCAGTTGACTTTGTTCTGATGGGATCTGAATTTGGGAAACAGTGGTCTAGGTGGGAGTTCTGTCTGTATACCCTTGGTGTAGAGGATGGGCTGGAGCAGTAAGTGCCCAGAACTGTTGGTACAGTAGTTAAGATGCAATATTGCAGGCTAATTCTGCCCACAGTCTGGAGTTTGATTCTGAAGGGCTCAGGATTAACTTCCATCCTTCTGAAGTCAATACTGTTGAGGACACTGTAAACCACTCATAAAGTGCTGTAAAACACTATGGAGTGATATATAAGTCTAAATGCTATTGCTATTGTAAAATATATACTCCTATCTAAGATTTAATTATCTCTTCGACAACCATGAATCTGTCTAAAGTTATCATCAAGCCAATGAGAATTTTCTTTCATGGGTAAACCACCACACAGAGAAGTTAGGTATCTCTTAACTTTCCTTCTCCAGTAGGGAAGGGGATCAATTAAGATAATTGGTCCTGGAGTTTTAGGGAATCTGATGGGTTCTGGGATGTTCTGGAAGAATCTCCAGAATCAGTGATCTTTTGTGAACCTCTATTGATTTATCATGAATTACAATTATGAAGTCCTCTCTCTGGGACAGTGAAGTCGAATACCTTTGCTTTTTCAGGAAACCACTAGAGTGCAGATACTGTAAGAGTCATTCATGCTTATTACTCAGTGGTGAAGGTTGCAGGGAAAGCTTTCTGTACAGTCTCCACTGCATCCTCAAGAAGCTGTCCAGCAGTGCACTTTAAAGTGATTAAGGGTTTGTTGTCATCTGTTTTGGAAAACCTGATGCTGGAACCTTCAGGGATCTGCTGTGACAGATTTGTGAGGCATTTAGAGCATAAAATCACTTTGTCTTTATATTATCATGAACTCTGGATTTGATGCAATACATATTAAGATATTGTAGTTATACCTGGCCAATCTCTATGAGATCACTTTCCATTTTCAAGTCTCAAGGAGACTCAGTAAGACTCTTGAGGAACCATATGCCCTCTTAAATCCTGCTCAATATTTGAGGTATCCAAAGAGAGGTGATTAGGTAGACCCAGAAAGCGGTGAAGAAATCTTTGTGTGATGGAATAAAAGAGTCAGAAGAGTCACTTCTGAAGAAGCTTTTCCTAGATCCACAGTATTTTGTCCATAAATACTTGTACATAAATAACCTTTTTTTTCAATCAAGGAAAATCTATGTTGCTATGAATCTATAATTTTAATCTATGTTGCTGCAGATATTCTTAGAGGATGCTAATTATCTCAAAACCTTTTGGCCTGGTTTGAAGACAGAAACATCAGGCATGGTAGATGACCTGTGGAAGAGAGACAGACTCTTCCTCCTAGTTGATCTTTCAGTAGCTTTAGATAATATCAATTAATATCCTTCTGGAGCATTTCTGTGTATTGGGGTTGGGTTGGGTCCTTAAATTTCAGTGATTCCAGTAGGACTTTCAGGGAAGATTTCAAAGAATTATACTACCTAAACTATGTTGAGAGATGTCCACAATGGTACTTAGCATCTATACAAAGCCAACAGATGTAGTCATTAATATGCTGATATATGTTGATACCTTCAGCATTTGATAATGATGCCTAACTCACAGGACTCAGAGTGGTTTGCAATACAACAAAGAAAACTATGGTGGGATAAAAACCACCCTAGTTCTAAGGCAATTGTGAAGTCTATTAGCATATTAGCTGCACTTTCCCTTGCCTCTGAAACAGTTCAGCCTAAAAACTGAATCCAGACTGAATGGAACTCAAGGCTGTGGGGAGAATCCAAAAATTAGGAAATTTACTTCAACTAATGGGGAGGTAATCCCTTCTTAAAGAGCAGATATGTTATTTGAGGGTTATCTTAGATTATCACTGTCATTGGAGCCTATCATGCATTAGCTAAGGTACTTAGTGCAAGGGTCTTCAAACTTGGCAAGTTTAAGACTTGTGGACTTCAACTCCCAGAATTCCTGAACTAACATGACTGGAGGAGGAATTCTGGGAGTTTAAATCCACAAGTCTTAAAACTGTTAAGTTTGAAGGCCCGTCTTAGTGCATAGCTACCAAGTCAGGTTACAGGTCTTAATCTTGATATACAGGAGCCTCTGTGGCGCAGTGGTTAGGGTGCAGTACTGCAAGCTACTTCTGCTGCAGCCAGCTGCCTACAATTTGGCAGTTCAAATCCTACCAAGCTGAAGGCTGACTCAGCCTTCCATCCTTCCGAGGTGGGTAAAATGAGGACCCAAATTGTTGGGGGCAATACGCTGACTCTGTAAACTGCTTTCAGAGGGCTGTAAAGCACTGTGAAGCAGCATATAAGTTTAAGTGCTATTGCTATACAAATGACCAGAACACCTGACAAATTGTTTTGATTGCTAAGATCAACTAGGAAAGTCTTCCATTGGATGCCAAGAATCACAAGCCTCCTCTGAAATGTTCTCCCTCTGGAAGCCCTGAAATTGCAAAATAAGGGTGAAAGTGACATCTAGTCCAACTTCCTGCTCAGTAAGGAATACAGCTGTAATATCTCCAACTGTTGGCCATCAAGAGATTGTATCTGTTAGGCACTTTTTAAAAAGTCTGATGCTTCCTTAAGGCGTTCCTGTTGTGTGATTATTGTGATTTCATTTTTGTCCTGTTCTTCCTTCACCTTTTAAATTGAATAACTTGTAGCGTTTCAATCTGTTTTTTTTATATTTCAAATTTTCAAATTGATTTAAGATCTGTAATTGTGGGAAGCACTGAAATGAAAATAATGGGAACCCCTCTTTCTCACTGATCTTGTGAAATTTTGAGAATTAATGGGGGGGAGGGAGGTTTTACAAATGCCTACATATTTTTGCCCATTTATTAATCTCAGAACTCTTGGGGAGGGGGAAGGATTTTGTCAGTGCTACTTGCATAAAACTGTGACGGATTTCGAGTGCAGAATACCCAGGACTCTGCTGTCAGCCTGCTTTTGACTCAATGTCAGTTGGTTAAGAACAGGGATAGGTGAATTTGTCAAGTTTAATTTTGCTCAGATTCTCATTTCTAGATCAGCTGGGGGCAGCAGGAGGGAAAAGAAGTTAGGACTCTACTTTACAGAGGCCTTTCTTCTAATGCAGAAATGAGTATGTACTGTTTTTCTAATATAAGCTTTGCTTTCCAAATGAGTTCCCTTCCTCTAATAAATTTCAGTTATTTTTTTTGCCAATATAAGCATTTTGGGCTCATTTTCACAAATACCTGCATTTCCTAACATCTGGGTTAGGAAACAACTTTGCAAAATTCAGAAAAACATGAATATTAAAAGATGGTTGCATTATAGTTTGTGTCTCGATTCTGGAAATAAGCATTCAAGAAATTTGGAATAAATGCAAACCAAACACATTTTTTCAGCAAGCTATGAAAAGAGCAGCATCCTTCACCTTCAGCTCAGGGCTCATTTGTATTTATTTTCTTAAACCACACCTATCTTGTTTCTTCTCTCCCCCACTTTTCTTCCCTGCAATTGCACTGAGCTGTGGAAAAAAACATTTTGGCCGCATTTCCAGATTGATCCAGGGCAGAATGAGTTCTTTTTCTCAAGTCCCATTAGCAATTCAATTACTAATTTCAAATTACAATTCAACCTAAATGCAAAACCTTCAAAACCAGTAATAACAAGGGTGGGGTTGATTCCCAGATACATTCCCCAGTAATCAAGGAAATGACTAACACTTCCTTACTGCTTCCTAGTCTAGCCTGACCTTGAATGTCTCCGAGAATCAGGCATGCCTTTGCATTGTTTCAAACTGAAAGTAGCATCTCAACTCACCTGGGCAAAGGAAAATGGTCATGCATACAAATTCTATGCATCCTTTTTACCATCCAGGTTGCTATGATAAAATCTGGACCCAAGAACTGAGAAAGACATGTGAAGTTACTTTAGAATAGTTTCCATTATTGTTCTTTGTGTATAGACAGAACTTTGCCGGACTAAAGCAATTATGTGTAACTGCAGATATATTCTCCGAACTGCTAGGGTGGATCTATTTTAATCCTCTCCCTGCCAACCAAAGTTTCCAGGTTCCACTGCTTCTTTGCCAGGTGGAAAGCAGCCCTTTCCTCCTGGGAATCCAGACTACATTCCACCACAATGCACCTTATGATGAAGCAGAGTAGGGTAGTGGCTCTTCCATACTTGCACAGGAGCTAACTGGCAATTAGGCAGAAGACTAAAATGAGATGGGTTAGAAGTTAAAGGGAGCAAGAAATCATTCTCCACTCTACTTCTTATGTGTGGCCACCTTCTAGGCATTTTAATCCATGTTGTAGCTTTAATTTTGTTCCTTACTGCTGCTTTCCATATCTTATGTTGTGATACGTTACCGGTCTGCTGATCATTATGCTTTATGATGGGTGTTACTGTTGGCAGTGTTCTGGAAGATTTGTTTATTGATTGGTTTGTTGCTTATTATTTTTATTATTTCTGTGCTTCTGAATCCTTTCAAACTCCCTTCAACAAAAGGAATACAGTACAATAAAACATCCATGATCAAGAATGCTCACTAAATTCGATAATAATACAAAATACAACATCACAAAAATAAAATAAACCGAAAGATACCAACCATGAGCACACAATTCCCAAAGTACAAGTAGTTTTCAACTTACGGCTGCAATTGAATCCAAAATTTCTGTTGTTAAGCAAGATATTTGTTAAGTGAATTTTGCCCCATTTTATGATCTGCCTTGCCACTGTGTGGCAAGTGCTCCATTTTTACAACTTTTCTTGCCTCATTTGTTAAAGTGAATCACTGCAGTTGTTCAGTTAGTAACAGGGTTATTAAGTAAATCTGGCTTCCCCATTGACTTTGCTTGTCAGAGGGTCGCAAAAGGGAATCACATAACTCTGGGACACTGCAACCATCATAAATGTGAGTCAGTTGCCAAGCATCTGAATTTTGATCATGTGACCATGGGGATGCTGCAATGGTTGTAAGTGTGAAAAACAGTTATAAATCACTTTTTTCAGTGTGGTTGGAACTTTGAACGGTCACTAAATGAACTGCTGTAAGTCAAGGACTACCTGTATTGCTGGAGATCAGTCCCAAAGGCCCTTTCAAAAAAAATTAGTTTTACAGCTTCTGGAGGAGTATTTCCAAGTTTAAGTATCTGGTTTCAGCCTATCAACTCAGGAACCTCTTTGAATGTCTTGAATAGACATATTTTTTATCCATTAAAAGCACTGCTGCCCCAATCTCATAGGAAAAGATTTCTGAGCGGTTTGTAGACAAGTGTAAGGTGTTGTTTTTTAAGAAGGAGAAAAATCCCTGTGACCTTCAGGTTTACAATCTGAAAAAAGCAGAGCACAAGAGAAAAATTTGATGGGGAGGAGAGAGGAGTACAAGAACACGGCTGAGGCCAATCTTTGATTCTTACAATTGCCATTTGTAATGCACCTGAAAACTATTCTCATCACCATCACCACAAAAGAAGACAGAAACAGTTCAAGGAGAACATACCCCAAACCATTGGTCTTTCATCTCAGCCAGTATAATAGCCTTATCTGATAGAGGAAGCCTAGTCAATCACAATGTTGGAAGAAAGGAGAAGAAATACATAACAGTTCAAGGATGTGTTTGCCTTCACATCTCAGTCTTCTCACAAATCAGAAGTTTTGTTAGATCTTTAGCAGTTCAGACCTCATTTTACCAACATCTTAGGAAGCTCAAGAGGTTGTAGTGCTCCCAGGGGACGATCTCTTTCTCAAATTCTCTGCAGGTTATTTTTGCCTTCTCCCAAGATACCCTCAGGGCCAGTCAATTGTGTATTTTAATAAAAAAAATCCCTGTGGAAAACTAGGCGGTCTTGTTTTGCTTCCTAGTTACTGTCCAATTATTTTCTGCTTGTGTAACACCACTGTTGGGAATTCACAACACAATAGTTATTTAAAGTTGTCCTGGGTTGGTTACTCCCAGAAATAATAAGCAAAGGCTGCTATAATCCATTGGTTCTTCAACCAATCTGCAATTTACTAACAAAAAGCTCATCTCCAGTGAACAGCTGGCAAGAGGAAAAAGCTCTCCATCCCAACTCCAGCTGTTGTTTGCCTTAAAAAATGCAAATAAAAATCTTGACATGAAAGAACATGTAGATTAAGGCAAAGTCATGAATGAACTAAATGGTAGGAAAGGAAGGGAAATGATTAAAATTAAGGGATCTGGTGCACTTGCCAGCTGTTGGCTTAGTGCACTGGTGAGGTTAACTAGTTTGATCATGAAACCTCTACCAAAAAAAATGTCTATGGAGATTCTCAGTCATGGTTGTCCCAAAGGTGCTTTTTCAAGAGGCAACTGGACTTTCTTGTTTTTCTTTAAAAATGTCTCACTTATCAGCCAAGAAGCTTCTTCAGCTCTGATTGGATGGTGGAGAATGGAAAGATTTACACTCCTTGCAGAGAGCTGTTCATTTGCATTCTTTTAGAGAATTGTTGAGGCCACCTGGATATGTCATGATATGTCATCACATCATATGTCATCATAAAAGACAAAGGCCACTCTTTTGAAGACAGTAAAGTCTATATTTTGGAACAGAGAGGACCGCTGGTTTGAAAGAGGGGTCAAAGAGGCCATCTATGTCAAAACTGAACATCCCTCTCTCGACAGATGGGAAGGGATACAACATCATCAATCTCCAGTCCTTTCTGCAGTTTCAAGAAGGATCCACATCCATTTGCACTACTTAGGTGACCCTGAGGACATAAATAAACCTCCAAGTTGTCTCAACGACTCTCTAAAATTATGCAAATGACAAGGAGTATTAATCCTTCCATTAACCCACCATCCAGTCAGAGGTGAAGAAGTTTCTTGGATGAGAAGTGAAATGTCTTCAAAGAAAAACAAGAAAGTCCAGTTGCCTCTTGAAAAACACCTTTGGGACTATACAAGAAAACAACTAAGCTCAGAGACCACCAAGGACCCCACAGTTCCACCCTAAGCTGCAAACATTCTCTTCTATCAGTACTTTGAACCTGTTTGCCCAACACCAGTGTGCATGCCCATTTTTCATCGACATCCTAATGCAGAGCACAGGGAAGCATACAATGGGAACTTTCTTGATACCCTTTTGAAGCTTAGCTCAGCTTAGCTTGATAACCTCTTGAAGCTTCTAAGAAAGGGGGAGTTTTGACTGAGTCTTGAGCATCCAACATAACAATCAGAACCTCCCCTTGCTTAGAAAGGTGATGGCTAAACTAAGCCTCAAGAGGTTATCAAGAAAGATCCTACACTTGATTTTTCTTTCATTGGCCACACATTTTGGGTGAGAAGATGTGAGGGATAGAGCTCTTCAATACAAACAGTGACCTCTCTTTTCTTTTCTCTCTCCCTCCTTTCATCTCGGGGATTATTGCTGTGAACATTTGCAGAAAGTTATGCACACAAAGAAACGCCATTCAGAACTCTACCATGAGTTGAATCAGAAATTCCATACGTTGGATCGGTATCGTGCTCCAGCCACTAATGCTTCAAAGGTAAGGATGGGAAGACAGGAACAAAAGGCAAGTCCTCAATGAGACAAGGAAGGTGTCCCAAGAAAGCTGCAGGCTTAGAAGCAGGTTTGACACTCTTGAAAGAAAGTCTAGGAAGGGAGCACTTAGCTGACTGAGCCCAATTCTTGGTTCTGTGCAGGACTCCAAATGAGAGTATTCCTAATTGTATAGATTTCTTGACCACAGTGCAAGAAGACATCAGATGCTTAATCACTATTAATGCAAGAGAAAAATGGCTGACTAACCACTTCCTGAACCCATCCAAGCTATGAAACTCAACATCTTCTTGGTATAGGAAGTCCTTGACACAGGACCACAGTTGAGACCAGAATTTCCATAGTTAAGCAAAGTAGTTCTTAAGTGAGCCCTGCTCAGTTTTATGACCCTTTTTATAATGGTTGTTAAGCAAATCACTGCAGTTGTTAAGTGAATCCATCTTTCCCTAGTTTGTTGGAAACTGGCTAGAAATATGCAAATGATGATCACATGACCCTGGGATGTGCAAGCATCATAAATATATGCTGGTTGTCAAACACCCATATTTTGAACATGTGACAATGGGGATGCTACAGTGATTTTTAAGTGCTTAGAACTATTGCCATTGTAACTTTGAATGGTTTCTCAATGAATAATTGTGTGCTGAGGACTACTTTTAATACTACTTGCAATGTGTAGACCTCAAGGTGGAGGAAATAATGTCATTGATACAAAGGGTTCAGTTTAACGGATTGATTGCCATTGTAGTTTCCAAGGTCCTTACACATACAAACAGACACCACCAAAAAAAACCCAGATCCTGTTATATCTATTAATCATGATGAAGATTGATTGTTAGGATAACACCTCCATGCTGAAAAGTACCCAGCCTCTAGATCAAGGGTATCCAACCTTAGCAACTATGACCTGTGGACTTCATGCTTCCTGAAAAATTATGGGAATTGAAGTCCACAAATCTTAATTTGCCAAGGTTGAGCACCCCGATCTAGATATCCCCTTGTGATGAAGAACTGCAACTGACCAAGCTCAGGTGTCTGAAGTCTCACAACCTTTCCATATCTTATGGGCCCTTCTACTAAAGCTCTTCTCTCAGGCCAAGTATCTAGAATTTACACAACCAGTAAAATAAAAGGTTAGATTTCTTGATTTTTTATAAACAAATGAGCAAGTTACTTTGTTAAAGAATGATTATAAGATGTATTTAATAAAAAAAAAAGATTACCTTTGAAGTGTGTTGGATATCTCAAGGATATATTTCAAGTGCTGGATTTCAGCATCAATATGCTGAGAGTATAAAATAAAAAAGGGACAGGTGGTTTTGGCCTGCTCCAGAAAACATTTCTTTGGTTCAATAACAATAAGTATGCTAATAAAAGAAAAGAAATAAGGTTTGCTAATGTGATATTGAATTATATATCAAATATTACAGTTTATTGATGTATGTAGAAATTGGGATTTATTGGACATGGTCTATAACTAAAAATTAGTTAATTTTGATGGAAAACTCCACCTGATTTTAACATTTGGATTGATGAATTGTCTTCAGTCTACTGTTACCTTCTGGTCACTACAGTACAAAAAAAGATGCTGAGACTATAGAAAGACTGCAGAGAAGAATAACAAAGTTGATAAGTAGCTGGAGGCTAAAGTATACAATGAATAGTTAAGGGAATTAGGTATATCTAGTCTAATGAAGAGAAGGACTAGGGATGACATGATAGCAGTCTTCAAGTACTTCAGGGGCTGTCACCAGAAGAGGGGGTCAACCTATTCTCCAAATCAGTGGTCTCCAACCAGTGGGCCGGGGACTACTGGTTGCCCGCGAGAAAATTTTGGTGGTTCACAGAGAAATGTCCCTCCCCCAAAGCAATTAATCCAGGCTGCGCAGCAACACCAGGCTGCATAGCCCACATGGCCCGCCTACCCTCTTGCTCCCACCCTTTGGCGGAGCACAAACCTTACCTTGAGTAGAGCCACGCGAGCTGGAACTGGAAGGTAAGACCAATGGCAGGGGAGGGAAATCTGCCCCGGGGTGACTTGCTGATGTTGGTGGGAAAGTCAGTCCTATATTCCAAAGCTGCAGGAGTCACAAGACTGGCCCTTTGGTCATCCCGGAGCAGCTCTTCTAGTCCATGGCAGGCCGGTACACCTGGTTGGAGGAGCAGCTGCTCCGGGATGACCAAAGGGCCAGTCCTGTGACTCCTGCAGCTCTGGAATATGGGACTGACTTTCCCACCAACGTCAGCAAGCCATCATCAGTCAAAATTCATATTAGTGGTCCGCGGGATTTAAAATTATGAGTTTGGTGTTCCCTGAGGTCCAAAAGGTTGGCGACCCCTGCTCCAAAGCAATTGAGAGCAGGACAAGAAGCAACAGATGGAAAATTCTTAAATAGAGATCCAAACTAGAATTAAGGAAAAATTTCCTAACAATGAGAACAATTAATGAGTGCAACAGCATGCCTCCAGACATTATGGATGCTCCATCACTGGAGATTTTCAAGAAAAGACTGGAGTTAGTCTGGAATGGTATAGAATCTCCAACTCAAACAGGATTGGACTAGAAGATCTCCAAGGTCCCTTCCAATCTGTTCTTCTATGTTCTATGAATCTGTGTGTCACTGACATAGAAGAAATATGATCAATTATTAACTATCAAGAGCCATCAAGGTTCAGTTTGTTGCATAAGGATTCAAATAATTCATCTGCAAATTCTAAAAGGAACTGATCTGAATTGTAGATCAAAGATTACATCATTCATCAGAGTTCTTAAAATTTCCATTCAGATGTTGATTCAAAAACATGCCAAAAAATACTGTTGAATGCATAATGTAACATTTAGAGGTGTGTGTTTAAATTTTAATTAATCGAACAAATGATTTTAATGTCATTTGTTTTTTTAAGAAATCTCACTTTAGTGTGGAAATAAGAATGAATTTGTAATGGAGATGAGCACCGCCCCCTAGAGCCGGAAACGACTAGCATGTAACGTGCAAGTGGAACTTTTACCTTTTAAGAATGAATTTATAATTGATTATAACAGAGGAAGTCTTTGATAGAGCCTGCCCATTGCGGTCATAAATCATGATGGTCATAATGTGACTGATCCAATTTTATGACATTTTTCAAGTGGTTGTTAAGCCAATCACTGGTCATTAAATAAACACATTGTTCCCTACGGGCCAGTTTTGCCAAAACCCAGAAATAAATGCCAGTTTTTAGCAAAAATGTCATAAATCGTTTTCATATGACCGCTGGACACTGCAAACAGCCATAAATGCAGGCCATTTGCCAAGTGGCCAAAATGTGGCCATAGGACCACAGGGAAGGATTGCAGCCATTGGAACTGGATCGTAAGTACCTTTTGTGGGGTCTTTTGTAACTTCAAACATTAGCTAAGCCACCAGTCACAAGTCAAGGACTACCTCCTATAAAGCAGGAAATCTGGATTCACTTTTTAACTGATTTGTCGATTCAATGTTTAGTTATCTAAGTTTAAGCAGAAAAATTTCAGTATTTTTACTCTTTTTAGATTGTGTGATGTAGTTTTAAAAAAAGGAATAAGTCTGCATCAGTGGTGGGATTCTACCGGTTTGGCCTGGTTCTGCGGAGCCGGTAGCGCCGATGAGCAGTGGAGACCGAACCGGGTCTCTCCACCATTCTCTTTAGCCCACCTGCCCACCTGGGCCCCCATACTAACTTTTATTCCCTGCTTTTGTGCGGCACAGAAGAGTGTCGTGTGGCACCTGCTGAATCGACAGGGAGAGTGCAAGATTGCAGGAGGCGAGTCAGAAAGCCTCTGTGCCTGCACAAAGTGTGCGTTTGGCGCGTGCATGCCAAGTGTGTGCGTGTGCACAAAGCGCGCCCACCAAGCCACGGCCCACTGAACCAGTGGTAAAAATATTTGAAACACACCACTGATCTGCCTAACAGCATTGGTGTCTCAGGAGAAATGGATATAAAAACCGTCCTTTTTTAAAAAAAAAAATCACAAACTTGAATGGCCAACATGAGTCGGGAAAAATTATAAATACAGGTAGTCCTCAGCTTATAACAGTTCATTTAGTGACCGTTTGAAGATACAATGGCTTATGACTCTTTTTCACACTTAATGATGACTGTTGCTGCATTCTCTTGGTCAGGTGATTTACATTTGGATGCTTAACAACTGACTCACATTTATGACAGTTGTCGTGTCCCCTTTTGCAACCTTCTGACTAGCAAAGTCAACGGAGAAACCAGATTCACTTAAAAACCGTGTTGCTAATTTAACAACTATGATACATAGTGATTCATTTAACAAATGTAGCGAGAGAAGTCATAAAAGAGGGCAAAACTCATAAGTTCAAAAGGACAAAACCTTTGGTCCCAATGACTGACCCAGATTGAACCCTGCAAATTTTTCACGTAACTACATACATTTTGGGCTCAATTATGATCATACCAGTAGTTGAGGACTACCTGTAGATCAAAAACAAGCTGATGGCACCCACAGATATACATTAGATGTAGGTTTATATTTATTTATGACAAGGGAATCAGACTTTTATAGCAAGAAATGTCTAACTTTGTGAATTCATCATGAGATGGAGTGAAATGGAGTATAGATTTTTAAGACACTACTCATTTGGGCTCTTTTCGTGCAGAGAGAAAAGCGGTGGAGTGTCTCTTCAGGAAGTGGTGAAAAGAACACAACCGGCGTAAGTATTCTTTGAAGAGACAGAAAAGACGTGTGCATTACGCAAGAGGAGATAGACACCCTGAAGTTAAACTCAATTCCCGCCACCTTCAGCCAGGCACTTTTCTTGGGCAGTAGGACAAAAGTAATTAGCAATTTGCCTGGCAGGCTTTTTTTTTTCCACACATGGCTTCCCTACTATAAAGATTTTCACTACACTTCACTTCATGTAATGAGTGAACCCAGCTATAGAGCTCTTTCCTTGGTTCGATGTATCTTGAATTGTAGAGTCCTTGGTGTCCTTTCAACTTGATTGTTTATGTGTAGATGTTTCCTTTACTCAACTAGGTTACATCTTCAGTGCTAGTGAATGTGGTATTTGTTCCTTGTTTATATACAATAGTATATATTGTATATAAGCAGGGGACAAATGTTAGTAAAGGTGTGGTTTTCTTCTCAGCAGTTTCTTGATTAGGGTCTTGTTTTCTGTTTGTTTGCCTGGTGTTAATCCCTGCTTTTCAGAGGTGATATTCAGCAGGTTCTAACCAGTTTTGGAGAACTGGTAGCGGAAATTTTGAGTGGTTCAAAGAACCGGCAAACGCCACCTCTGATTGGCCCCACCCCATCTATTCTCTGCCTCCCGAGTCCCAGCTGATCAGCTGGTTCTTCTTTTGTTGCCCTGCACAGGAGAACGGAGCCAGAATGCAGGTTAGTGGGGTGGTGGAGGAAAAGGGATTTTGCAGTATCCTTCCCTTGCCATGCCCACCAAGCCACACCACATCCACCAAACCACACCCACAGAACCAGTAGTAAAAATAATTGAATCCTACCACTGCTGCTTCTCTGGGTATATGGAGTCCTTGGGGCTTTCCAAATATTTGATTTGCAAATATTTGATCACACAACTATATCAGATTCCTCCATTTTTATATATAGTGGGGTTTGCTCCCTGTTTATATATAGTAATTTGCCTGCCAAGAGTAATGGGGGTGTGGTTTTCTCCTTGATAGTACATTGATTAAGGTATTGCTTTCTGACTTCTGCTGGAGAGAGAATATTCTGGTCTTTTCATTTCCTTTGCAGCTTTTTTATTGTCTCTTATAAATGGTGTGCAAATATACACTACTCAAAAAATAAAGGGAACACAAAAATGAGGCTCAGTAGTGTGTGTGGCCTCCACGTGCCTGTATGACCTCCCTACAATGCCTGGGCATGCTCCTGATGAGGTGGCGGATGGTCTCCTGAGGGATCTCCTCCCACACCTGGACTAAAGCATCCCCCAACTCCTGGACAGTCTGTGGTGCAACGTGGCATTGGTGGATGGAGCAAGACATGATGTCCCAAATGTGCTCAATTGGATTCAGGTCTGGGGAACGGGCGGGCCAGTCCATAGCATCAATGCCTTCATCTTGCAGGAACTGCTGACACACTCCAGCCACATGAGGTCTTGCATTGTCTTGCATTAGGAGGAACCCATGACCAACTGCACCAGCATATGGTTCTCACAAGGGGTCTGAGGATCTCATCTCGGTACCTAATGGCAGTCAGGCTACCTCTGGTGAGCACATGGAGGGCTGTGCGGCCCCCTAAAGAAATGCCACCCCACACCATTACTGACCCACTGCCAAACCGGTCATGCTGGAGGATGTTGCAGGCAGCAGAACGTTCTCCACGGCGTCTCCAGACCCTGTCACGTCTGTCACATGTGCTCAGTGTGAACCTGCTTTCATCTGTGAAGAGCACAGGGCGCCAGTGGCGAATTTGCCAATCTTGGTGTTCTCTGGCAAATGCCAAGCGTCCTGCATGGTGTTGGGCTGTAAGCACAACCCCCACCTGTGGACGTCGGGCCCTCATACCACCCTCATGGAGTCTGTTTCTGACCGTTTGAGCAGCCACATGCACATTTGTGGCCTGCTGGAGGTCATTTTGCAGGGCTCTGGCAGTGCTCCTCCTGTCCCTCCTTGCACAAAGGTGGAGGTAGCGGTCCTGATGCTGGGAGTCCTACGGCCTCCTCCACATCTCCTGATGTACTGGCCTGTCTCCTGGTAGCGCCTCCATGCTCTGGACACTACGTTGACAGACACAGCAAACCTTCTTGCCACAGCTTGCATTGATGTGCCATCCTGGATGAGCTACACTACCTGAGCCACTTGTGTGGGTTGTAGACTCTGTCTCATGCTACCACTAGAGTGAAAGCACCACCAGCATTCAAAAGTGACCAAACCATCAGCCAGAAAGCATAGGAACTGACAAGTGGTCTGTGGTCACCATCTGCAGAACCACTCCTTTATTGGGGATGTCTTGCTAAATGCCTATGCTTTCCACCTGTTGTCTATTCCATTTGCACAACAGCATGTGTAATTGATTGTCAATCAGTGTTGCTGCCTAAGTGGACAGTTTGATTTCACAGAAGTGTGATTGCCTTGGAGTTACATTGTGTTGTTTAAGTATTCCCTTTATTTTTTTGAGCAGTGTAATTTATCTCTATGCATCTATTGATGGCTGACTTATCTGAATTCTCCAGCAAACTCCAGGAGTTCCCAGCAGTTTTGCATTTAACTTGCTCTAAGATAAATAGCAATTAACACCAGATAAATAATTAAGAAGAAAACCCACACCCAGTGTTGACTGACAGGATGAGCTACTGTATATAACCAAGGAGCAAACTCCATACTCATGAGCAGCGATAACTAATTACCTAGTTAAATAATGAAATATCTGCTTGCAAACAACCAGCCTCGGAGAGCACCAAGAAATCCATCAGTCAACTCTGAGCTATACTCTATATTCTCTTCTATTGAAATCTGTCTTTATAAGACTTTATTAAATTTCTACAAAAATAAAATTTAAGGAAACAGAAAATAATAGAAAAAGAAAAGATCAGAAAAAAAGAGCAAAACCAGGAGTACAAGGAGGGAGGGAGGGAGGGATGGAAGGAAGGAAGGAAGGAAGGAAGGAGAGAGAAGGAAAGAAAGGAAGAAAGAAAGAAAGAAAAAGAAAGAAAGAAAGGAAGGAAGAAAGAGAGAGAGAGAGAGAGAGAGAGAGAAAGAAAGAAAGAAAGAAAGAAAGAAAGAAAGAAAGAAAGAAAGAAAGAAAGAAAGAAAGAAAGAAAGAAAGAAAGAAAGAAAAAGAAAGCGAAAGCTTCCAACTTTCTTGGGTAGAGTTGGCAAATATAAAATATATTAAGCTCTGCAATTTTACTGTAAAATTAATGACAACATACAATATTTCTATAATCATAAATAGTTCTAATTATCAAATCCCCAAAGTAAAATTTCACTTTTTTCAGATTCAAGCAGAAAGTCCAATAAGTGGTTTCCAAGCAGAAACAAACCTTAATAAAAACAATCAATTATTTATTTATTTGTTTATTTGTCAAACATGTACAAGATAACAAGTATAAGTATGAACATAAACAAGAACACAGGGAGTAAATACAGATAAATGGGGACAATAAGTCAGGGACGGTAGGCATGCTGGTGCGCTTGTTTGTGCACCACCTCTTTAAGGACCTCTTAGGAATGGGGTGAGGACCATGGTAGACAGCTTGAGGTTGAAGCTGTGAGGAGTTGAGGCTGTAACCACAGAGTCGGGTAGGGCGTTTCAGTCATTGACCACTCTGTTGCTGAAGTCGTATTTTCTGCAATTGAGTTTGGAGCGGTTTACCTTGAGTTTGTATCAGTTGTTTGCCCGTGTATTTATTGTGATTGAGGCTGAAGAAATCATTGACAGGTAAGACGTTGTAACAAATAATTTTGTGGACTATGCTTAGATGCTTAGATACTATGCTTAGAATTTCTACCATTCTTCTACTGCAATCTTGAGTTGTATGGACCCAGCTCTATCTGGAGACAGAGTACAATAATGAATGTGGGGAGGTTTTGACCAAAGAGCAATGAGCACCTTCAGTTCAATGGTATTGTTTCCACCCTAAGTCTCCTTTCTCTTCTCCTTCTTCAGCAAGAGGTAACCAGCCCAGAGAGCCAGCAACAGAAGCAAAAGTCTTGGAGTACCTTCAAGGCTATGACGCTGAGTTCCCTGCCCACCAAGCCACGGGAGAAGCTGGAACTGCACTCGGCTGACTGGGAAAAGCATTGCATGAGCCTGGATCTGTCAGAGGGTGACTTCCAAACAGAAGTGTGAGCCTCATGGACTCTGTGACTTAGCAGCCTATAAATATATATAAATATAAATATATATATATATTTTTCACACTGACACTTTGGAAAAATCAAGCAAATCAGGACAGACGAGTTTCTTCCCCTTCTGGTGTTTTTCTGGGGAGACTTTTTTTAAACTCAGCCCTCTCTTTAGACACACCTCAAGGAGGAAGGCGGGGAGCACCACGGATGCTGGGCCACTTCCCCAGCTTTCAAGCAGGTGCAGTCATGCTCACCTTCCCACACATCTTTCTCTGCTCCTCTTGCAGACCCTAGAGGGACATATTCCTTTCTGCATCACCAGGTCTCCTACCTCCCCCCCCCCCCACTCTTCCCATTTCTGCACTGTGGTGCACTGCTGGGACACAAAATCCAATCATATTTGTGGGTCTCCATTTGCCCCTCCCACAGGGCAAAGGAGGGTGGCAAGAGATCCTGCCCTTTCTAGCGGCTAGAGAACCTTCCTTCCTTCCTTCTATCCATCCATCCATCCTTTTCATTCTTTCACCTCTTTCTTTTCCTTCCTTCCCTCCTTTTCATTCTTTCACTTCTCTTTCTTTTCCTTCCTTTCCTCCTTCCTTCCCTTTCTCTTCCCTCCCTCCCTCTTTTGTTTCTTCCTTTTTTTCCCTTCCTTCCCTCCTTCTACTTCCTTCCTCCCTCCCTTCCTTCCTTTTTTACTTTTGTTTGTTTTATAAAAATCTGGGTATTTCCTTATACCATGCACTGTGTGCCCTAACAGTATTCTGGGATAAAAGTCATCACCAGACATTTCCTCCCTTTTCCAATTGCAAATCTCACTTGGGAAATAGAAGCAGGAAAGAAAACCTTGCCCCTCCCCTCCCTGGTACACACACACACACACACAAACAAACAAACAAAAAACCCCTGTTTTCCCACCTGCCCAAGTCTTCTGTTCATCCTCAACCCTACTTCCTATATATCCCAGGCCAGGCGGGTGCTGTATTTGTTGGAAATAAAAAGGAAAAAAAAAACACTCAATGCATTGTCTGCTACTATTGTCATCATCTTTGAATTAACGAGGAATCACTACAGTGAAGAAACCATACCTGTACAAAATGAAATATAAATCCAAGAACTTGTGCCTTTTAAAAATGTAGTAAGTCTTCCTTTCATCCTTGAGAAAAATCAAGGTCAGTATTTCTCAACCTTGGCAACTTTAAAATGTGCAGACTTCAATTCCCAGAATTCCCCAGCCATCATTGGAAATTCTGGGAGTTGAAATCTATACCTCTTAAAGTTGCCAGTGTTAAGAAACAGTGATCCGGTGGTCACTGAAAGTTGATGCCAACTTGAAAGCGGGTGGCTGAATTTTTTTTTTATTTTTTTTAACAGCATGAGGTATATTTGGGGGACTCGGATGGTAAATTTCAACTATCTGAATAAAATTGTTCCAAGTTGAATGAGAACATACATCTTTTTTAAAATGTAGGACCTTTTCCCTTGAAGAACATGAAGCTTGGGAGTGTTCTTTGGGCCTCAAGCATCAATCAACAAGGTTCAAAAGAAGTTTCAAATAATTTTAGAGAGGTGGCTGATCAACTCAGCTAAAATTTCTACTGGGGCAGGAGAATTCGCTTGCATTCTTTTCCTATTAGATTTCATTCAATTTATAAAAGCGAAACTGCTTCCAAAACTCTTTCAAAGGAGAAGACAATCTCAGGGACATTCTCGTCTTGTGGAATGTAATTGTCTGATGGGTTGCTTTTCCAAGTTGGGCATAACATCCTTCTCATTACACTATCTGATCCTTCTTTGGCTAGTTCCCTGTTTGTGTTCAATCCCAAAGAAAGACAAAGCAACAGAAAAAGTTCCAGGGAATTTTTCATAGAGGGAACGTACAGATAAAACTAAGGAGAGGAAGGATGGATGCTTAACACAAAAGCCACTTAGCAAGTTTTAGGCCTGCTACTCTCCCCCCAATATATTCCGAAGACCTCATCTTGTGAAATGGACTATGTATTGTCAAGAAGTTTCCGGAAACAAGGTAGAAAAACTGGAAGCCCTTTTTGCAACGGGAAGAAAACTAAGAAGTACAGGAAATCCTCAACTTACAACCACAATTGAATCCAAAATGTATGTTGCTAAGTGAGAAGTGAAATTTGCCCCCTTTTACATCTTTTCTTGCCACGTTTGTTAAGTAAATCACTGCAGTTGTTAAATTAGTAATACGGTTGTTAATTGAATCTGGTTTCCCCCATTGACTTTGCTTGTCAGAAGGTGGCAAAAGGAGATCACATGACCCTAGGATACTGCAATTATCATAAATGTGAGTCAGTTATCAAGCATCTGAATGTAAGTCATGAGACCAAGGGGATGGTGAAATGGTCACAAGTGTGAAAACTGGCCATAAGTCCCTTTTTTTCAGTGCCGTTGTTTCTTTGAACAATGGCATTCTTGTTCAACAGTCACTAAATGTCTGTTGTTCATTTAGGGACAATAAGTGAACTGTTGTAAGTTGAGGACTAGCTCTAATCAGTTCTGGCATTGAGTGAGATGGACGGTATTTTGCAGAAAAAAAGGGGGTTTCATTTGTTTTCCCTCCGGTTTAGGAATATTTCTAAGGAGAGATAGGACTACAGATCTCTTTACACTTTGCAAGTTCAGCTAAGCTACATCTCCGTGGCAACTAAGGCACCTCAGTTGCCTGGAATTTCTGCCTGTCAGTATTCCCAAAGCAGAAGTTAGTACAATCTGTGATGGTTTACTCAGCACTAAACCCCACTAGATCCAGTGGAATTTAATTGTGGAGCTGTCCAAGCATGTAAGGAGCCCTGCTCAAATTGTTGCAAACTTTGGAAAAAGGCACTCCATCTCTCTTCTGCTGACACCCTCAAAATCCCCCTGCAACCCCTTGTTCTTTTCTTCTACAGAGAAGAATATATTAACCTTGGAAAGAACAACCACAGTGTACAACTGATGTTACAGAGGAAGTCTATGGAGCTCTCTCCTTTCCTGGCGAGTGTCAATCTAAGAAGGTTCTCATCCTCCTAGCTGGAGGAGGACTCCAAAGCCCATGATCCAAGAAGAAAGCAGATACCAAGCCTGCCTTTTCATCTAGCTAGGAAAAATAAACAGCCACCTAACTCACCATTGCCTTCCATCTCTTTACAGAGCCATAAAAAGGGGGCTGGGGGTACCAGCAGCTTTTGGCCTTCAGGCAGGGCCATCAACAGGGAAGGTCAACAAAGTCATGGTGGAAGCTACAAGCAAGATGGCTGCCATCTTTTTTGTTTCCCTATCCCCCACGGACACCCCTGTCTATAGCTGATCTAGTCATATCCTGAGAAGAAGCAGTGAAGTTTTAGTTATTTCATTGAAACCGGACTGTTTCTCTACTGGCAAATTCATGTTTGAGGATTTAGGGAACTGAATGGATAATTGGACTAACTTCTCCAGGAAAGGGGTCATTGTCCATGGATTTCTGAAACATAGTAGCATCAAGTCTGCTTGGAAGAGTTCCTGCTTTGGCCTTCTCTAAGGGGGAAATGGAAGTAGAGGAAGCCAAAGAGGCTACAGATCACAAGACAAAATGTTTACCTGTCCCCCTTGGCCACAAAATATATAGAAGAAATATACTCTACTTATTCCTGGGTGGTGGTGCTAAAACCTAATTCTTTTTCATGCAGTGAATGTAAACTAATATGGGGAAAAAATGCAGACTATATGACTAATTTATCCAATTTACATGTCTGGCCAAGAAAGTTCTGGATGACAAACAAAAGTGGGCAAAAACAAAACTTTCCATTAAAACCAAACCAAAATAAAGCAAGTCACAATAGAATCTTTGTAACCACCAATTCTATAAAACCCGTATCAGGAGGAATGCCAGGTCTGTACAGTCTTCCAAAAGGCCAGTAGTAAATCTTTGGAGGAGTGAGAGGCTCTTCTGTTGGACAGGCATTATGACAGGAAAGGTTTGCTTCCTGGGTTCACCAGGTGCCATTGTCTTGCATTGTCTTGCATGGAACATGCCCAGTCTGTCAGATCGGATGAAATAGGCAGAAATCACTGTGGGAGGTAGTCCCACAAATAACCATCTGGGGCTTTAAAACTGACAACCTGCACCTTGAATTGCAGTCAAAAGTTTATAGGAAGCTCATATGACGGTGTTTCCACAATGCATCCCAAAATTGTCTACTGCTGCATTTTTAGCCTGCTACAGCTTCTTAGTATGCTCCATGGATATTCCCATATTGATTGCATTACAATACTCCGATTCAGAAGTGGCTCAGGCATGAACAACCAAGAGCAGGACCTCCTGATGTAGGAATAGATGCTGTTGGCACACAAGATATATTTGTGTGAAAGATCTCTGGGCCGTAGCTGCCACCCACTTCTTGAAGAGGAGCTGTAAATCTAGGAGAACCCCAGCATTGCACATCAGTGCTGTCCAGCAGTGAATAGCATTGCCGTGCTGCTTGGGGTTCATTTTGGAAAGTCATTAGATCTGGAAAATTTAAATGTACAGCCACTCAGTCTTATTAAGATCGAGCCAAGGTTGGTTCTTTCCCATATAGGTCCATCCACCCTCCAGGGCCTGGGGAAGCACCTCAATAGCATCACTTGGATAGCCCAGGGCAAAGATGAATATCAGCAATACATAAACGATATTTAACCCCATGCCAGTAGATAGTGTCATCCAGTCAATCATTCACATCTCACCTCTACTGGAAAGAGACTGGACTTGATCCTGTGGATAAACTGGAGAGGAAGAACCTCATTATATCTTAAATGTCCTTGGAAGAAATCCAAGTTAAAAAAATATTTTAAAGAAAAACAACCAAGTGAGGTCTATCAATATCTGAGAGCTCTTACCTGCTACCACCATTTTCTTTGGAGTGGGTGAACCCATTAATTGACTTCTTCTCATCAACTTTCTGTTAGCTTTGCCACCTCTGCTTTGCTTTCACTCTTCTCTCCTGATAAGTGTTGAGAGATTGAACTGGCGCAGCAGAAAGGGAATGTGGCTGTTGCTCCATCCACTTGGCATCAGCCTCAGCTCATTTTAGCTTTCCTTTGGGTGGTGGAAGAGTGGCTAAGAGGGCCGAGTCTTTCCAAAAGAAAGGAGAAAGGCCCTGCTGCTTCCAACCTCAGCCCCATCATGGAGGATTTTCTCTAGAACCAGAGAGCAGAACCCTTCAACTAAAGGAATACAGTACAATAAAACATCCATGGTTGAGAATGCTCACTAAATTCGATAATAATACAGCATACAATATCACAAAAGTAAAATAAGCCAAATGATACCAATCATGGGCACACAATTCCCAAAGTACAGGTAATCTTCAACTTACGGCTGCAATTGAGCCCAAAATTTCTGTTGCTAAGTAAGACATTTGTTAAGTGAATTTTGCCCCATTTTACAACCTGTACTGCCACTATGGTTAAGTGAATCACTGCAGTTGTTAAGTTAGTAACAAAGTTGTTTAGTAAATCTGGCTTCCTCAATGACTTCGCTTGTCAGAGGGTCACAAAAGGGAATCACATAACTCTGGGATGCTACAACCATCATAAATATTTCCCAAGCATCTGAATTTTGATCATGTGACCATAAGGATGTGCAACAGTCGTAAGTGTGAAAAACAGTAGTAAGTCACTTTTTTCAGTGTGGTTGTAACTTCAAACGGTTGCCAAATAAACTGTTGTAAATCAAGGACTACCTGTACTCATTTAATACCTTAGACTCTTTTAGTTGGGAAAAGGGATCGTGGTTGACACATGAGGGCTCACTTCTTCTTTCCAAGCAAGAAATGGTCCTTAACCATGAACCGAGAGAGAGAAAGGGGTGGAGTGGGAGGACACAAATATGCACTTCTTTGCATTCAAATTCTGTGATGGGCTTTGCAGAGAATAATTATGGAGCTAGGCAGAGCTACATCTATGTGGGTTGAATGTTTTTGCAGTGCTATATGAAGGAGTGCAAGGCAGAAGGAGCACGATGATCCTGCCCAGTAATCCACCCTTGTAGATACCGAGAACTGCTGGAAGAACTCTGTACACACCATAATACTTGATGGCTTGCAGAACTGCAACACAAACAATTTCCAGAAGGCAGATTCCAAATGAAAGTTAGACAAAAAGCTTTCAAACCGGACCAGCCAATAGAGCCAATTATTAGGGAAAGTGGCCGTTTCCCCCTCACTGGATTCGCTGAACCAGAGAAGACATGGTCATTTCTCTGGAAGGCACCACTTGGGATTCCAGCCCTGAGCAGGGGTTGGACTTGGTGGTCTTAATTGGCCCCTTCTAACTCTAGAATTCTGCAAAGGAGGCTAACTGATCTGCAGAGCTGAGTTTCAACCATCAGATTTTTTGGCAACTGGGTATAGTCAACTGGGATCAATGGATGGAGTTGTGATTTGGGGTATATTTCAGCATTTCCCCAGAGATGATGCTACAGTTTATTTGCCTACAGATGATCTGGGGAGCTAGTTAGGTCCTGATGATTTTATATAAAGATAGTATCAGGTATGATTTCTCAATCCCAGCTGCTGCTTGTTGCTCAGTGTAATTCATGATTTGTTTCTTTTTCTCTAAATTACAACTTGGAAACTGATTTATCTGCCTGCCTGGATCCTATATTTATTTTGGATTTCTCAAGCACCTGTCTATATTCTGTCCTATCACAAGTGTGCAGTTTCTCTCGTTTTGAGGATAGGTTTTTCCCCCCCTATTTCTTCTTAAATTGCATTTATTTATCACATTTGCATAGTGTCTCACATCGTGACTCTGGGCAGCAAACATTATGAAACAAAATACATAAAAGTAAAATATATAAAAAACAATAAAACCATTATTTAAATTTAAAGTAAAAACAGTAAAAAACAAAAAAACAAAGTGGCAGCCAACATGCAGAGAGTGCATCCTTAGCTGATGGGACATGCAACATGCCTCCATTCTAGTCCTAATGGGATGGGGAAATGTCACTGGGTAGAGACAGTCCCTCAAATAACCTGGCCCCAAGGTCATGTAGTCCTATAAAGGTTGTCCCAAAAGACATTTTGCTTCTCATCCAAGAAGTTTCTCCAGTTCTGACCAAGTTTGAGTCAAATCTGAAGAAGCTTCTTGGATGAAAAGCAAAACATCATCAAGGAAAAACCAAGTAAGTCCAGATACTTTTGACAATGCACCTTTGGGACAACCATTACCTGGATGACTGAGAATCTTCATAGACTCCAGCACTAGAACCCACATCCAAGTGTCTGTAAAGAACAAAAGCAGCATCTTCAACTTGATCCAGAAACAAACTGGTAGCAAATGCAGCCCACAAAGTAGAGGTTGAATGTGTGCAATTCTTGAAATAGACACAACTGCTTATACTGCCCCATTTCTAACCAGCTGAAGCTTTGAGATACTTTTCAAGATTAATCCCATATAGAATGCATTGCAATAATCCATCAAGAAGGTGGCTAAGCCATGAGCGACTATGAGAAGAGCCTCCCGATCAAGGATTGGATGCAAATAGCAGACAACATGAAACTGTGCAAAGGTTCTTCTGCCCACGACTGTTACCTCCTTCTTGAACAGGAATTGCATATGAGAAGAACCCCCAAATAATGAACTGAGTCTTTTTGGAGTAGTGAAACACTATCCAGGAGCTAAGACATCAAGTTTCCAGGTGCAGAAGGCCCCAAACCCAAAGCTACTCGGTCTTACCAGGGTTTAGTTGAAGTCTATTGCTCCCCATCCAGACCCACACACAATCCAAGTACCGAGAAAAGTCAACAACATCACTTAACTCATCAGGTGTAGAAATGTACAATATCAATTGGGGATAAAATGTCTCAGAGTGATTGATACCATGGATACTTTCTGGATGCCTTACAATCACGCTGACGACAGCTCAGCTCATGGCAATGGAGGGGTTCACTCAGTGGCTTCATCTAGATATTAAAACATGAGCAGATAACACACCAAATCTGTACCCTGCATAGCAAGGGCCAAGAACGAGACTTCTCGCTCCCAACCAACATCAACTCAAACCAGTTTTGGAGAAAGGGGGAGAACCAGTATAACTCCCTGCAACCAATTCTCAACTTTCAAATGTAATCCAGAAGTATACCATGGTTTGTGACGTTGAAAGCCACCAAGAGATCAAGTAAAGGCAGAATGCATTATCTCCATCCTGCTCTCAATAGTGTGTGAAGAATACACTGGGTCCCATATCTGGACCTGAAACTCATAGTCCATCCCATACCCAGGCCTGACTCTTGACTGAAAGATATGCAGACAATCCACTTCATTCAAGATCGTCTGGAGCCATTATGTAATCACCTTCTTTATACTGTAGCCTTCCCTAGAAAGGGAAGATTGAACGTTGGGCAAATGTTGCCCAGTATAGTCTGGGTCTAGTGGTGGCTTCCAGTGCAAAGCAGCACTTCTTTAAGAGGCAAAAGGACCACCCCTGTATTATGAATTCACCAGCACAAGCACCCACATCCAAGTGTCTATGGAGACTCTTGGTCATCCAAATCATGGTTGTCCCAAAGCTGCTTTTTCAAGAGGCAACTGGACTTTCTTGTATTTCTTTGAAGATGTTTCGCTTCTAGAGCTGAAGAAGCTTCTTGGATGAAAGGTCCAGTTGCCTCGACAACTTTAGTTAGCCAAGAGAGACATCAGTCTAAGGAGCTTGTGGGCAAGTTCAGATAAGGATTCTATCCATTTCCTAAAGACCAACAGGTTCAAAGATTATCTACTTCGTTTATTTTGTCCTTTTAAATTGGCATTTTATGTCATTATGGGAGGGGGAGGGTAGAATTAAAGGCAAATCACTCCTCCCAAAATAAGCTGCAGGTCTCCCCCGCCCCCATCATGAATGGCAGTAAAGACAGAAGCCCTTTTTATTATGCCTAGCACTTCTGCTGATAAACCAAACACTGCATCTGTTTCACTCACTGCTTAAAAGCTGAAAGAAGAATGGAGAAGGGACGTCATCAGAATAGCAGATCTGAAGGGTCCATTTGGGAGACTTTGGGGTGACACAGGTATCTTAAATTTGAAAAATGTGGGCTTGTCATTTTCAAATTCTGGGTGTTATTAATCAGAATGCCTCCAAACTATCCAATTCCTCTTCCTTCTATTTCATGCTAAGTTAACATTCTGGGAGAATCTGCAGTGCATACATTAGATTAAAAGGATCAGATGATGAATCTTTCCCATTTGAAAAGCTGCAATGTCCTTGCCAGTAGTGCTGTGTGGCAACGTCTCCTGCTAAAACAACTTTTGACATCTAGATTTGGACTTATAAGCTTAAGTGCTCAAACCCCTTTATTTATAGAGGGTTTAACAGACCATCTACAAAATAAAAAGCCTACAACTATAATTTATAAATGGTTGTGAAAGTATGCTAAATTACACATTCAGGAGTTTAGGTTGCATAGAACAGGGAATTGGAGTATCTAATAAATCCACGCTAAAGGAAAACTAGTATTCTGGCATCCACGAGTTGTATTTCTTAGGCAAAGAATTCAAGAAAGAGGTTTTTGTGTATGTGTGTGTTCAAAGCACAACACTGTTTTATACAATGGGATCTTACACTACAGTGGTCCCCTTTCCTGATTAGAAATTAGCATTTCACTTTGGAAAGTTCATTGTTGTTGCTTTTATGGATGTGCATGCTCTTTGGAACATATACCAGTAGAGTGACAATTAGCCAGAGGACAAAGATAAAGGGCACCGTGTGTTCTAGTGAATGCAAAATGATTGATAGTAGAATAATTAAAAAAAATGTTTATGCTTTCCTTAGTATCAGGGCAGTGATCAAGTCCCCAGGCAATTGGCTCTTTTGGAGCCAGAGAAAATGAAGCGTCCAGTAAATAAAGGGGTTTTAAAATTTATTATTAGCTCAAGCAAACAGATTCAAAAGTATAACATAAGGAGAATACAAACCAAGCCCAAATCTCTTCCAAGTTGCCAAGAGCTCAATAATGACAAGCAGAGTTGCCCCAAAGGCATCCAATTTCAACAGTACCCCAGTGCTAGATTCTGTGCAAAAGCTTCCCACAAACAACAACCGCACTTATCAAAAACGGGCACTGTGACTTCATGGTCCTGCTAGCTTGACCTTGATCGAGTGACACATGATTTTGAGATCAGAATCAAAAATCTGAGATGCTCATAGTGAGAAAAGCTTTGAAAGTACTTGAAGTCTTCCCTTTTCCCTTCCTCCTTCATTCAGTAAACAAGATTTTTTTTTTAAAAAAAAAAGGCAGGTTAGCTCAGAATGAGCTCTAAACGTCTTGACTAAATTAAAACACATTACTAAACTCCTTAGAATAACAATGGTCTGTATTGCCATTGTATAGACTGTAGATTGTATAGTCTATTCTCTGCCACTTGCACATAGTGAACAAAGAGCCCTGGCTCAATATAGTGCATTGGTGAATATGTGGAAGCTGCTCCAGTCAAAGCCTTTCACAGTCTGGGGTTTACTCAATCATCTGAGCTTTAAACGTCTGGAATTTGCAGTTATAATGTCTGTATCTGACCAATTTCTTACAGTACCACATCCCTGCAACGAATAGCATATACCAGGGGTGTCAAACTCGATTTCATTGAGGGATGCATCAAGATTGTGTTTGATCTTGGGGGCGTGGCCAGGGGGGCATGGCCAGCATGACATCACTCACGTCAGGGGATGCCTATGGTGGCCCGAGCACACTGCCAGAAATAAACGGGCTCCTGAGCTCCATTTTTGGCTGGGATGGCCTCCTGCAACCCTCTGCCAGTGAAAACGGAGCTTTGACAGTCCTTTGCTGTTTCCAGGGCAGTCCTGCAGGCCAGATCTAATCACCCCATGGGCCGGATCTGGCCCCTAGGCCTTGAGTTTGACACCCCTGGCATATACTGCTTTAGTTGCTCTCAGGAACACTTGCATCCAAGTTGTAGCAGTTATGACTCAAACCATGCATAGTAGTCATGTGGTTTGTACCAGTAAAGAAAGTGTTAACTCTTAGGAGATCACCTCAACAGACCTCTATTATATTTACAATGTTCTTCCCCTAGGAGGCTGTCTTTAATTTTGGGTGTCTCCTCATGTCCTTTCCATCAGCCTTGACCAAAGACACTCAGGGTCTCAAAACTACACAAACTGGCAGTAGAAACTTTCTTCAAATCCTCTGTCTCCCCCGAGGACATCAAATTGGCTGGAAGAACCAGAGAGCATCGGGTTGCAAAAGGAACACTGTCCCAATCAACCAATGCATCTTGTTGTGGCTCCGATTCCCGAGCCTGTGCTGTTAGAGGAAGAGGACTCGGAAGATGAGGAGGCGGAACTGGGAATGCCTTCCTCCCCAGGACCTTCCTCTCTGGCAATGCCTTCCTCCCTGATAATGCCTCAGGTTTCATCAGACAACCGAGAGGAACAGCCTGAGATTAATCAGGAGGAGGAGGGCATATCGGAGCAGCCCCTGACAGGGAGTCAAGTGGACGAATGTTGGCTTGATCCTAGGCAGCGTCGTAGGAAGAAATATGAGCTGCAACGTAGGAGGTGTGGGAGGGTCAGAGAGTGAGCTGAGTCATTGAGACACAACCCACAGGGGATAAAAGTGGGTGTGTTTTCTCCGGAAACTTTGTACGGGACAAAGTTTACTTCTCTTCCATGTTTCGTTGTGACTGTTTTTTGTGGTCTGCTTTGGAATCTTCAGTGAGTAGTTTTTCTTGTTATCTTTTCAGACATGGCAGGCAGAGTGCGTTGGAATGCCAAGGACATTATCAGTATAAAGAATTAACTCTGTAAAGTCCGAGTCAGCTTGCCTGCCTGTGTTTGTGTGGGTTTGTTCTCTTTCATCTTTTTTGGAAAGAAGAAAGGTGAGACAGAACACATCTTGTGCCTGGCTCCTACTCAGGGACCTTCAAAACCAACGATCCAGGACCATAATGCATGGCCAGGTATATCAAAGTCTTTTCTGAGCAGATACAACTCTGCCTGGATTGTGAGCTGGCATCTGACTGCCATTCAACCTACTTACCTAATCAGGCGCCTATCCAAACACTGTTGCCTGTGGCTTGTTGGGAGAACACAAACAGGTAATAAAAGCAGATGGTCCCAAACCATCAATGACCTTTATTGTTCTGGATGATTGTCTTTGAAGGTTGGAGGCTCCAGTGGAGAGAGTTGGTCCAAATGGCAGAGTTGGTCTTTCCCAAAACTGCAAAGAATTTACTCACTGCTTTCTGTTCTTCCCTGTTCCCCCTCTTCCCCACCTCTTTGCTGTCTTCTTTTCTCTGCCTATTATTCTAATCTGGCTCCAAGTTTATTCATTGCAGCCCCATTAATGATCTGAAAATAATAAAAAAAACAAAAACAAAAAACAAACCAAGAAACACTTTCTGACTGCAGATGGGTTCATTTTTTTAATGGAAAGAGATGCCAGTCTAATTGCTTTCAGAAGCAGAATGAAAGAGGGCTAGTTTGCAGTGGGGGGCGGGGGAGGAGGAGACACCATCACCCAGTGATCTTTCCTGAGCAATTAAGCTCAGTTTCTGAGCTTAATTGCTGGGGTCTCTATCCCTCCCCACCCAAGCTTGCTCCCCTCCAGGAACTGGGATGCAGCATTCCAGATGGTAGCAAGGAGATACTCAAACATCAACTCTTTGTTGCCATTCACAGTCATCTGGATTTCTGCAGCCCTATTTCATTCTCCAAAATTCAAAGGAAATGTTTTACAACTGTTAGAGGTGTTCAGAACTTCTACAGGATATTTGTAATGAACCTTAAGACAACTTGTATAGATAGATAAGATGTATGAAATACATGCATACTGGGAGCACATCCAGAGGAAGGTGACCAGATTAGCAATTGATCCTAGAACCCTATATGGAATGGGCAATTTACATCATTATGTCCACTCTTCTAATCGGTATAGGAATCCAAGCATCCCAGATAGATGGCTGTCCACCTTCTGCTTGAATGTATTCATCAGAGTAGAGTTTAATGTTAACCTTCCATGGAAACCCACCTTTCTGCAACTGAAATTCATTCCTCGGGGCCCTTCACTATGAGATGATCAAGAAAGGGTTTTGGCTCTCTTTTTCAAAACCTTTCAAATATTGAGAAAATGCTATCAAAAATTTTGCTTGTTGATGCTTTCTTAAAGCTAACCTTCTCCACAAGTTTTTGCAATATCTTCTCAGGTGTGGTGGAATGTAGCCTGGATTCCCAGGAGGGAGAGGGTGCCTTCCAGAGGAGCAACATGGTCAAATTTAGATAGTTTGGTTGGGAGGAAGATGGTCAAGGCAGTTCCTTCCTGGAATTCCTGGAAGTTCTCAAAGAATATCAATGATCCATGTAGTTGCTTTACTTTGTCAAGATTTCTCTCTATAGATGAGAAACAATAAAAGAAACTGCTTAGAAGAATCCCAGAGTGTCTTTCTTGGTTTTTGGAGCCTGACATCAGCCTACTTAGATTCCAGTCTTCTGATCAGCTTTGTAGTATTTCCCTTCGCTAGTTGGAATTTCTCTAAAGTTTCCTCAATTATAGTGCTCAGAAATTGATGCAGTATTTGACACCCCAATCACAAGAAAATTGGTTTCAAAAGTGAGTAACTTAAGAAAGAAAGATTAAGGGAAATACAATGTTGGCCCTTTCATTGAGGATTGTTCTCTGTAGCTTTGGAGAGAAACTCAGAACCAAAAGGGGGTGAAAACTAATGGATATCAGAGCTCAACTGAAGATCTCAAGGAACATCCTCAGGAGAAGGAACATCCTCACATTGACTCCTGCGTCCACCAACTTCAAGGCAAAATTGCCTTGAAGGTTTTGGACACAGGACAACCTGACTTTTTTTTATCCCTCACATGAGGGCACTTCTGGGTGGGTAATTGTCTGATGGAGGTATTAAGTAAACTTGGAAGGAATCTCTGAGGGATCCCATCTTTGAGGAATGTTATAACTTTATTATGTATTGTAGATCCTAGATTGAGAAACAATTGAACCAAATTATATTTTAAACCAGCATTTTTCAACCTTAGAACCTTAAGATCAATGGACTTCAGTTCCCAGAATTCCCTAGCCAAACACATCTTAAATCATGATGGCTAGATATTCTGGGAGTTGAAGTCCAGACATCTTAAATTAGCCAAATTTGAAAACACTATTTTAAATTCTAGGATTCTAGGGTACCTTGACTGTTTTGCCAGGGGTAAACCCTTAGATATGTCCTAAATGAAATTTAAGGTAGCTCTTAATGTTAACTGTATAATTATCTGTGTTAATAGCAAACACAGCCCAGTGAAGTACGAATTTTCTCCAGAAAAACAAAGAGACAAACTTCTCATAGACTTTAAGCACTTTGATATTTCAAACTTCCCATTTCCTGATTCAAGTGTTCTTTAGAAAAATGTTGTGCAAAGCAAAAAAATTGACTTTTGGCAACTGGGGAAAGTGCTGTGTAATGGACTGAAATACAGCTCAGTGCGTTCCAAGAAAATGTAACGCATCTCAAATACAGCCACTTGCCTTGCAGAAGCTATGCAAAAATTGTTATTTGGGAATACTGCATCCAATTCTGGTCATCACAATAGAAACAAAGATTTTGAGACCCAGAGAAGAGCAACAAAGATGATAGAGGGTCCAGAGGCTAAATCATGTGATGAATGGTTGAGGGAGCTAGGTATGTTAGTCTATGGGGGAACTGTACTTGAGGGGTTGTCACAGAGAAGAGAGGGTCGACTTATTTTCCAAAGTACCACAGGGCAGGACAAGAAGTAATGGGTGGAATAATTATTAAAGAGCGATCTAACCAAGAAGTAAGGAGAAATCTTCTGGCAGTGAGAAAAGTTAATTCATAGAATCACTTGCCTCCCAGAGTTGTGGGTGCCAGTTTTTAAGAAGAGATAACCATTTGATTGGGACGGTATAAGGCTCCTGAGCAAAGGGTTGGACTAGAAGACCTTACAGCCCTTATCAGGTCCCTTACAGCCCTGATTTAACAAACATATTGAATATCTGTCCATCCATCCATCCATCCACCCATCTATCATCTCTGTTAATCTCTCCCTCTCTTCTTCTAAACTATGGTGTTTGTTTAAGGAAATATTTCACGTCCCTGAAAATAATTCATTTTACAAATAGTTAAAAGGGCTGAACATTCTGTCTTGCCCTTTCATTAACATGCTTGCATCTCTCTCTCTCTCTCTCTCTCTCTCTCTCTCTCTCCCTCTCCCTCTCCTCTCTCTCCCTCTTTCTCTCCCTCTCCCTCTCCCTCTCCCTCTCCCTCTCCCCCTCCCTCCCCCCCTCCCACTCTCTCTCACACACACAAAGATTTACATGGTAGCCCATCTCACACAGGTGATTCTGGCTGCCACACAATGATGAAAAGTAACAAAGCCTATGTCAGATCCATATATCTGTCATTTCTTCAATGGAAGAAGAAAAGTAGGTGGGTGGGGGAGACTGATAAAGAAATCCTTCTTGATGTAACCCGAATATACAGTATTTAATATTGAATTTGTATAACCTATACATGATACAATGGAGAGATGAAACTCAGATGGCCGGAACCTATCACCTCTGAGAGGCACAGCCAGGAGATGAAGAGACCATAAAAATTCCACAGTGAGATGTGTCCTGGGAAACTCTGAAAAAGATCATTCTAAAAAGGGAGTGGGGGGAATTAACATACTGGCTCTTTGTTTTACTAAATACACATCAAGATAAGGGGAGGGGTTTTAAACTCCCTTATCTATCTCTGCATGCCTGAGAGACTTTAGACGCTGCTTTTAACCCCTACATCTCAATAAAGGATTCCTTTTTGATACGTTTTGATACATTTCCAGAAGTTCATTCTAGTTGATTGAATGGGAAAAGTTCTGTAGCCTGACAGTCTACAACAGGGGTGGGCAAACTTTTTGGCTCAGGGCCGATTGACTTTTAAAATTTGACAGACGGGCCGGGTCAGCACAAGATTTTGGGAATCGCCCCCTCCCCCCTCTTCTCCTCCTTCCCCTCCCTCGGAGGCTCCCCTCCCCTCGGAGGCCCCTGAGTAAGGAGTTGCTACCGCCGGCGCGGCTCAGCGGCTCCAGTCCCGCGTTGCCTCGGGAAGGAAAGGCAAAAGGAAGAGCCGCAGCGGTGCTTTGCAACGGGAGCAGCGGCACCGGAGGCTCAGGCTCAGCGGCTCCTGGTTTTGCCTTTTCCTTCCCAAGACAACGCGGGACTGGGCCGCAGGGAGCTGCGCCGCGGTAGCAACTCCTGACAGCCCCAGCTGGACACCTGAGCGGAGCCTGGGCGAAACTGCCTCTTGCTGCTGCCGGAGCACCGCCGGGTCGCCTCCTCCAAGCAGCCTGCCCGCCCACCGGGCTTCCCCTCTACCCGCGCGGCTCGGGGCCAGGCGCAGCGCCCGCGAGTTAAAAGGAAGCCGAAAGTTGCTGGGAAGTTGCTCGGGTGCTAGGAGCAGGCTTTTAAAGTGCCGCCCGAGCAGGACCGCCGAGCCGGGAAGCAGGGCACCAAGGCAGGGCAAAGCTCCACCAGCAGTGGCCTGGCTTTAGGTGGCTTCAAGCAGCCCGCCCGCCCGCCAGGTGGAACCCTTCCCGCTCCTCGGCGGGAAGGCGCTCCAACCTGCAAGCTTTGCCTTTGCAAAGTTTAAGCCTGAAGCCCCGGAAAAAAGGGGATCGGCGGGGACTCACCTTGGAGAGGTTGCACTCGAAGGTGATTTCGAACTCCCAGCTGAGGCCTTTGCAAATTTCTTTTCTTTCCTACCCTAGATCTCTCGCACTGTTTTGCAGCTTTAGGGGCCACGTGGCACAGGACAATTATGCCACGCCCAGCGATTTTTCAGGGCAGGCGGATTGGACAGACCAATGGCAGCAATTTTTTTCAGGGGGCGGGCCGCATTGGACAGACCAGCGGGCCGGATGTGGCCGCGGGCCGTGGTTGCCCACCCTGGTCTACAATATACAACTCCTAATGCCTGAGGCTAAAAGAACAACCCTACTCATATCCATACACACAGAGACACACAAACTATAGGAACAGCAGCATAGCTCAGCTCTCTTCCTGACCCAAACACCTAAAGAGAGAAAGAGAGAGAGAAATGTGTTACAGGAACACATTTCTATTGTAATATGATTTTAGCCTAACTTGGCAGTTAGTTTGTCTACTCTCCTTTTTGTGGTGGGAAGGTCTTACTGTAAATTCATCCTTTCAGCTGAGTTGTGTGTATAGATAAAAAAGTAAAATCTGTGTTGAGTTGAGCCTGGCTTCTGGCAATTACATAAGTGAAGATATTTCTCAACTTACAATCATTTGTCTAGTGACCATTTCAAGTTGCACTTATGACCGTCACAATACTTGTATGGTCACCTGATTGCAATCTGGGCACTTGTAAAGGAGAATATTGATTGGCTATGATGGTGCAGTGGTTAGAGTGCAGTACTGCAGGCTACTTCTGCTGACTACCAGCTGCCAACAGTTCGGCAGTTTGATTCTCACCAGGCTCAAGGTTGACTCAGCCTTCCATCCTTCCGAGGTGGGTAAAATGAGGAGCCAGATTGTTGGGGGCAATATGCTGACTGTGTAAACTGCTTAGAGAAGGCTGTAAAGCACTGTGAAGCAACATATAAGTCTAAATGCTATTGCTATTGCTAATATTTGTACCTCAGAGTTGAAATGAGGGATCCTTAGTGCTCTCTCAACTTGCTTGTTTTCTTGCAGATATTTACTCAAACTAGGTAACATCATCAGTGCTAGTAAGGAGTGCTGTTTGGTGTCAAGTTTGTAGTCTGGTGACTTGCCTGTCTGTGTCGGAGGGGGTGGTGTTAGAGATTCTTTGGTTGATGGCTCTTTAGCAGTTTCTTGATTGGGGTATTGTTTACTTGATGAAGTCTGAAGTTAACCTTGGAGTTAATCTATGCTGATATGGATGCCAATTACTGGTGGAGAGGTGCTTGTATCTTTTTGTCCTCTTTTGGATGGTTGGTTGTTTCTTTGGCATAATCTGGGCACTTGCAACCAGTCCACATTTACAACAGGTTGCAGCATCCCAAGGTCACATGGTTGCTATTTGCAATCTTCCCAGAGAGCTTCTGATAAGCAACATGTGAAATCAACCACTTGATTGATTGAGATAGTCATCCAGGACATTTGGAGTTATCCTAAAGTGTTGGCTAGAAGACAAATTATAAGAAATCTTGTAAGGAATGACCCTGGAAATTGAGAGGCCAAGAAAGTCAAGTGATCATGTGCAGGGCCTGCAATATCATGCAGATCTTTAGATTTTATCACATTATGTCCTTCCTTTGCTTGTGTTCCATGGTGCTTCTCCTAACTCAAGTTCCAGAAAGTGAATGCTTTCTAACTTCTCTAATTAAAAAAGAATGATTTACTTTCCAAATAAAACCAATGCCTCTTATCAGCACTGTGGTTGTAAAAGGCAAACAGAACAAAATATAATCCTTATTTAACTTCCTGAACTGGAACACATCAAAACAAGCTGTTTGTTTTCCAAAAGGCGCTAAAAATGTGGATTTATCAGTGGGCCTGGGGAGCACAAATGGAAATGGAATCAATCAAGTGGTTGATTTGAATATGTTGTTACTACCACTGGGAGAGGGGTATGGCTTTTTATTATATGATGCTTTTTTAAAAAAAATTGTAACCATCCGGAGTCACCTGTGTGTGAGTTGGCAGCTATATACATTTGTTTAATAAATAATAAAATAATAATAAATAGATTCTGTTTCTGATGTTGCTGGATGCCTGAAAACATGGTTATAATGTTGCTTTCCCACCCTTTTCTCCTGCAACTTGACCTGGAATTTGGAGGCATACTCTTACTGGCCTTGGGGTAAGATAGACCCCCAAAATAGACAGGTAGATGGGTCAAGACAAGTGGATCGAAATAAACCCATCCTCCATTGCCATCACATCTTTTTGTGATTAGGAATTCCACAGGTTAAATAAATGGATGGCTGAGAATCTCCATAGACCTTTGGGGAAAATCTTTAGAGAGAGAGTTTTTTCCCCCCTCTCTGCCCACTTCTTCCTTGCTGGGTACGATTTGATCTCCCCTCAATCTTGTTCCCCCCTGGTCACCTCTTCTAGAAGTGCTCTCAAAGCTTCTCACCTCTTCTGGTAGGGAAGATGTTTCAGCCACTGATTCTTTTCATTTACTACTTCTGTCTGTTTTCAGCTCTACCCGTTTCCAGCTAGGCAACCAGAACGATATGCAATGCTCCAGCTGCACATTTACCATGCATTAGCATAAGGGTTTTTCTATTGTGGACAGATTTATTTTCAGTCCTTTCCCTTAATGATCCCTAGCCTGGGTTTTGCCATTTTCACAGCTGCCAGAAACTGAGCTGACATTTCCATTGAGCTCTCAGCTATGACCCCCTCAGAATTTTTTTCCCCTGGTTAGTTACAGCAACACAGACTCAGTCCCTGGCATATGCAAAAGGTGGAGGGTCGATTGCCTCAATGGGTATCACTTTACACTTAAACAAATTGAATTGCATTTGTCCTTGAAAGAGCTTCTTTAGATTTTAGTGTAAGAAAGATTTGTCTCTCTCTTCAACCCCCAGCAGTGGCAGCTGGTAACTGGAGGCATTTAAGCATTTGCATTCTTATGGTTTAATATTGGACCCCAGAATTTTAAATTGGCCTATCAACTAACTTTCACCTGAATTATTAAAAGGTTTCTTCTTTATTAGGAAGAATTATTAAACTGATTATTCTCCCCAGCACAGCTTCAAAGGCAGAAGCTGACAATTAGCATTTAGAAAGTTCTAAGGTATTTTTTCCCCCAAAAGGCATTGATTTTTTTAAAACAATGTATGAATGCTCAAAAATTAGGCAATAAAATAAAATAAAAATTCCTGTATCCCCTAACATTTAAAGCTAGATGAAGCATCCATGACTGGGTATTGATCTCTTCACTTTGTGACTCTCAAATGCAAAAGGGGAAAAAACCAAAATTGAACTATTTTTTAAGAATATTTCCAGATTTTGCTTTTATTCACAGCATTCCTTCTTTTGCTGCCCTTTTGAAATGCAGAATTAAGATAAGGTTCCAGGTGCATCCGGAGATTTGTTTGCAGAAACCCTGTTGGAATTAGACACACATTCAGAGTTGAAAAGGGGGAAATGATTAGGGATGCTGAAAATCTTGTTGGATCCATATTTTTCAACAAAGCAATCTGATTTGCACTTCCTGGATTGACACACAGAGCAGCTTTTATTGCAGAACTCCATTCCTGGAAGGCTTTACATCCTTGGGGAAGAACTATAAATATTCTCCTTAGGAGCTTCCCATGACAGTGACCTCTCTCTTGCCATCATCCTCCATTCAGCCTTACAAAAGCCACAGCGTACAAAATAAGATGGGTGCCATATAACTCTTCTGAGCTAAGAACAATGCCGTTTTTATCGATGTTATCTAAGGATTTTGTTTAGTTTTAGTCTAAATCAACGTCCTGCTCTGGCTTCGTTTGTAGTTGGAAGGCAGATGGTCTATTTTTATCTGCCTTCTGCATAGGAGCGATTTCTGCCTTGCATTTGCAATCATGCATGCTTGACTTGGTTTTCTTTGCCTTATTCACCTTGATTTCACTCCAACTGCTATTGGTAGCTTCCTTCTCCATTCCTCAAGTTGAAAAAGAGATTATACAGATGGGAGAATTTCCCTTGAAGTCATTTCAAGCACAGCCCTCTGTTGCTTCAAAATTTAGATTTAGATTATCATGCAATCTCTTGTCGTAATTTGGGGTTTAAGATGGGGTTTCTATGTTTAAAATTTGTTCACCGTGATAACTATATGCTTCATTATAAAAGTCTACTATAAATGCAAATAACTAAATACCAATTTTTCTGATCTTCCTAGTATGAAACAGATGGCTAGGAATAGCAGAGCTTGTAAATCTACTCCATAATGCTCAGCTACATCTATCGCAATCACTGTAAATGGAGACTTGGACTTTCCAGCTCTTGCTCATGCAACAAAATGCATTTTAGAGGGAGATGATGCTCTGAGATCCAACTGAAGGTGTCCACCATTTGCATTCCACCGAATCCTTTCTGTGGGCATTCTACAAAGAAAAAAGTCAGAGGGGAGCTCCATAGACAGAGAAGATTTTGAATTCTCCTGTTTAAAAAAAAAGGCTTCGTGATAGAAATTGATATCCTCTCCCCTCCACAATTATCCAGCTTCTTGAAAAAGGCTGGAAAAACTAAGAAAAGTTGGAGATAGTATCAGTCTCAGTCAGTTGGCTGAATCAAAGAAGACCAAGACAAAATTCAGGAACTGCTTATCTTAGAGTAAATATAGACTCTTGGAAAGGATTTCCCCATCTTTATGTATAGTGAGATCATTAAGATGGTGTCCCTTTGACTGTATACTGAATAGGACAAAGGGCCCCATCAAATAAGATGCAGTTCAGTGGTGAGAAAAGTAAAACCCTGTTCTTACATAGGAAAAAACCAAATGCTTAGGTACAAAATAGATGGTGCCTGACTCAACTGTAATAATGATGAGAAGGATCAAGGTATCCTAGTGGACCATCACTGAAGTATGAGCCAGCACTGTGCTGTAGCTGCAAAAAAAAGCCAATGCACTCCTAGGCTGCTTCAACACAGGGATGACATCAAGATCATAACAACTACTTCTATAATGCACTAGTGAGGCCACAACTGGAGTACAGGTAGTCTTCTCGACTTACAACAGTTCATTTAGTGACCATTTGAAGTTACAACAACACTGAAAAGAGTGACTTATGACTATTTTTCACACTTATGACCAGTGGTGGTATTCTACTGGTTCAGCTCAGTTCGGCTGAACCAGTAGCTCCAAAGATCATCTGTGAGCAAACTGGATCACTCTGACGATCAGCTTCTGGGACTCCAGGGGTGGGATTCTACTGATTCGCACCTATTTGCTAGAACCGGTTGTTAACATTCTAAGCAGTTTGGAGAACCGGTTGTTAGAAGAAATTACTGGCGTAATCCTGTAAGGAAGGCAGGAAGGAAATGTTCTGGTGCAGCTTACAAAAACTGCCTCTCCGTTAACCCTTATTACATTCTTGGCAGGACTGGACTTCCTGTCTCAGGAACGTCTCTGGAGTTTTTTTCCCCTCCTTTGCTGGTACTTTGCTTGTGTGGAGTGACCATTCAAAGTTATAATGGCACTGAAAAAAGTGACTTTTGACCATTTTTCACACTTACGACTGTTGCAGCATCCCCACAGTCATGAGAGGCCAGGTGAGGAGATGCGTGCCTCGATGTGAGTGATATTGAGTTGACCACACCCAGCCAATAACATGACCACCAAGCCATGTCCACCCAGTCACATGACCACCAAGCCATGCCCATCAACTAAGCCACACCTATAGAACCGGTTGTTAAAAATTTGAATCCCACCCCTGTAGGACTCCCATTTGCCCTGGCTCTATACTCACTTTTATTTCCCTGCTTTTCAACCTCAGCTGCTTCACGCATCAGCTGTTTTACACACGGGACTTACAGCAGAAGGTGAGTTGCAAATGCTGCGCCCACTCACATTGAACTGGTAGGAAAACTTCTGGAAAACTTTTTGAAACACACCATTGCTTATGACCATTGCAGAATCCCCATGGTCACATGATTTACATTCAGAAGCTTGACAACTGGTTCAGAGTTATGATGGTTGCAGTATCCCAAAGTCATGTGACCTTCTGACAAGCAAAGTCAATGGGGAAGCCAGATTCACTTAACAACCATGTTACTAATTTGACAACTGCAGTTGATTCGCTTAACAAACATGGCAAGAGAAGTTGTAAAATGGGGCGAAACTCATTTAACAAATGTTTCACTTAGCAACAAACATTCTAGGCTCAATTGTGCTCATAAGTCAAGGACTACCTCTAGCACCTGCATGGAGTACCATGAAGAATTATCTCAGACAGAGGGGTCCAGTTCATGGCTAAGTTAACTGGAGGGAGTTCCTGCGGTCTATTGGGTCATCCCAGGGCCTTAGCTCGGCCTTTCATCCAAGCACCAATGTGGGAGGGCAGAGGGACCGAATGCTGTGGTAGAGCAGTACCTGAGGTGCTATCTGAATTATCAGCAGTCCAATTGGGAGGACCTCCTGCCTTTCATGGAGATTGTGTAGAACAGGGGTGTCCAACCTTGGCAACTTTAAGACTTGTGGACTTCAACTCCCAGAATTCCTCAGCCAGCTTTGCTGGCTGAGGAATTCTGGGAGTTGAAGTCCACAAGTCTTAAAGTTGCCAAGGTTGGACACCCCTGGCGTAGAATAATGTTGTTCAATGATGCTGGTATCCTGACATCCAGTTCTGGTGGCATGTTACAGAAAAGATGCTGAGGCCTTAGAAAGAGTATAGAGAATAACAACAAAGGTGATAAGGAGTCTGGAAGCTTTACTATATGATGAATGATTAAGGAAATTAGGTACATTTAGCCTAACAAAGAGAAAGATTAGGGATGACATGATAGCTGTCCTCCAGTATTTTATGGGTCGTCACAGAGAAAGGGGGTTGACTTATTCTGCAGAGTACCTGAAGGTAGTACAAAGAAGCAGTAAGAGAGATCCTACTTTGAACTAAAGAAAACATTCTGACAGGGAGAACAATTAATCGATGCAACAGCTTGCCTCCTGAAGCCATGAGTGCTTCATCCCTGGATGTTTTCAAGAAAAGATTGGGCATCCATTTGTCTGGGATGGTATAAGGACTAGAAGGCGGTTGGACTAGAACAGGGTCTCCAACCTTGGCCACTTTAAGCCTGGCGGACTTCAACTCCTAGAATTCCCCAGCCAGCTTTGCTTTGCTGGCTGGGGAATTCTGGGAGTTGAAGTCCTCCAGGCTTAAAGTGGCCAAGGTTGGAGACCCCTGCCTGGACTAGAAGACCCACAAGATCCCTTCCACCTCCATAATTTTGTTTTTACACACTTTCTTTCCATTTATCTATACGTCAGGTTGATCTCTTCTGTCTCTTCTTTACGTCCATTCACCCTTTCATTCCTTTTCCTGCCTTTCTCAGTCTTCCAACCTTCCGAGGTCAGTAAAATGAGATCCAGATTGCTGGGGGGCAATATGCTGACTCTGTAAGCCTCATAGGAAAGCCTCTAAAGCACTATAAAGCAGTATATAAGTCTGAGCATTATTGCTGCTGCTATTCTATAATCTTTCACAGATAGCCCAGAAATTATTAGAGACAAAGAAGCCTCATTAAAATGTCTAAAAGGAGGTCCAGGGAGGCTCTCTTGAATGTGTGGCTTCCCTTACAGTGGTGTCCCATCTCAGAGAGTTTCCCTTTCTTTAGGCATGGAATCCACTTACTATGTAACTTATGCATCCTCCAGCTATAGGCTCTTTAGTAGTCTATTTTTACCTCTTTTCTTATAACCTAACTTTATAAATTGGGAAAAGGAAAGAAACCCACCATGTCAAAAGCAATCAGCTTCTGTAAGCTGTAAATGGTATTTTACTGACCCAGAACTAATCATGGGAGCAAAAAGAAATTTCCATTAAGTGCTAAGTGCTCGGTTATTAAGCATATTTATGAAGTTTGAATCTGTTTGGATTTGAGGGTGGGAAGGAGAAATGGGGCAAAATAAAATTGTGGGAGAGAGAGGAAAAGCTTTATATTTTTCTTAAGGATGTTTTATTTCCCCCTGCAGGGATAATTCAGAAGAAGTTCAGTATGTAGAACACATGTTGATTCAATGTTCTGCTTCTTTGCAGTGGCGACTTTCCTACCATCATGGTGACATTTCCTCTTGTTCACAGGGAACAAATGCCATCCACTGAAGTGGGAGCAGGGAACTAGGAGCTGTGCAGGCTCTGGGTTTAAGGAGGAAACTGAGGCTGAAAGGTAATTAGGAGATGGAATCAAAGATCAAGACAGATACAGAAAGTCAATGGTTTGACTTCCACCATTAGTCTAAGGAAAGGCTACTTCAGGGAACAGCTATGGAAATCCAAGGAGCAGAGACTCCTTGACCCCATTGTTAGCTTTTATCCTTAGGCCCAATGGAGAATGTTGCCCATTTGTACAACAATTAACCACACACAAAAACATATTTTAATCTGTAAGTGCCAAAAACTTATTTGGCTCATTTCTTTCTGCAAAAGAAAAATCCTCAACACCACATACCAAGGAGATGATTAGGTATAGAGGGCATAAGGAATGGCCCTGAAGGACTATGGCAAAAATATGAACGTGGTAGACCAGACCAAGAAATTAATGCTGTACAGGTCAGTGCTTGTATACGTTACAGGAAAACAGAGCAATTCTGTGTAAAATAAATTGCAGTGCTCAAACATGTGCAGCAGCTTGACAGTTCACACTCACTTAAATCATTGCATATTCATGATCAAAGCTATAAAACAAAACCTGGACACATTGATTTGGGAATTAGTGTTTTGCTGTGGAAATGAATAATGAATTTTTAAAACTAAAAAGCTTCTCGTGAATAGCTAAGTCAATGTCCAGCCCCTGCACACACACAAAATAAAAAAAAAATGAAGAAAGAGAAAAAAATAGCAAAAGCACTTAGACTTATATACTACAGCATTTGATGAACGTTGCTGAAATTCCCAGTGGTAATTTGTTAAAATAGCCATAGCAATAGACTTAGACTTATATACCACTACACAGTGCTTTATAGCCCTCTCTAAGTGATTTACAGAGTCAGCCTATTACTGCCAACAATCTGAGTCTTCATTTTACTGACCTCAGAAGGATGGAAGGCTGAGCCAACCTTTACCTGGTCAGGATCGAACTAATGGCACTGGGCAGAATTATCCTGAAATGCTGCATTCTAATCACTGCACCACCCACAGCTCACCAATGCTTAGCGAGCAATTTAGGTGCTACCATTCTGGCACCCTGACCCAAGAAAGGCTATTTAGCTGCCGCAGTGAAGGAGACACAAATAATAATCCACGGAAGCCCAAGAAAAGTGATGCAAAAAAGGAACAGCTGCAAGAGAAGACGACTGGTTTCAGAAGTGCATACTATTCTGTTCTCTGTTTAGAGTAGTGTTTTAAACTTGGCAAGTTTAAGATGAGTGGACTTCAACTCCTAAAATTCCCCAGCCAGATTAAGTCCCAATTCGGGAATTATGGTCCACTCATCTTTTTTTTAAATGCATTTTATTAGGTTATAAAATAAGATACAAAATACAGAAGAAAATAGGAAGGCAGTGAGGGGAAGGGGGGGGAGAGGTAAGGAAGGGCTGGGAAAAAGAAAAAAATTATTGACTTCCAACTCCCTCTGTTGCAGTGAAATAAAGCATTAACATCAAACCACAACTTTTTGTTTTTCCATAGTAATATAAACTATCCATTACTATAAACACATATCAATCTAATCAGTAAAACCCAAAATCATAGTTTGATTTTTTTTCCCCACCTCAAGCAACTTCAGAAGCAGTCTCCATGTGGCAACAAATGTACTTCTATTCTTTTCTTTAATCAAAACAGTCAATTTAGCCATTTTTGCCAACTCCATCAACTTCTGTAGTAATTTGTCCATGGTGGGAACTGAAATGTCCTTCCATTTTTTGGAGTACATTAGTTTTGCTCCTGTCAATAGATATAAGATCAAAGTTCCAAATTTTTTCTCCAAGTCTTTTTCCATTAAACCCAAAATAAAAATTTCCGGTTTCATGTTTATCTTCATTTTGAGAATTTTCTGTATTAAAATATGAATCTTACTCCAAAATTTCTTTGCTTTAACACATGTCCACCATAAATGATAAAAGTCCCTTCTGTACTTTTACACTTCCAACATTCATTAGCAGTCCTCTCATCTTAAAGTTGCCAAGTATGGGGGGGGAAATGACTTAGAGGAATTAAACATTAGTTTAAAAGGAATATTAGTTTAGATCAACGTCTCACTGATCAGAGAAATCTTTGTATTAATATATGAGAACCACAGCGAGAGAGATTTTTATATGCTCTAAAGATGGAAGGACTTACAAGTACCTACAAGATTTCAAAAAATAATTAAAAAGTGTGAAAGGGGAAGAAAGAAAGAAGGGCTGAAAGAAAATAATGATTTCTAAGTATCTTCGATGTATTTTTCACTTATATCTGTACCACATTCTTGAACATTTTTTACATTTAGTTTAACATTTGTCTACATTATTTCTACAATCCCATGTAATTCTAACGATCAAATCCAGAGATCAACTTTTCATTTCTTTCACTTTCTCACATAAATCCAAAAATGGTTTCCAAGTAGAAATAAAATTGATCAAAGTCTTTTCTTTCGTCAAGGCTTTCAATTTCATCACTTCCGCCAATTCCACCAGCTTCACCATTATTCTTCTACTGTTGGTACTTTTTCTTTTTTGAAATCTTTTTTTCTGTTTATCTTTTAACTTTGCATTGTTTTAGAAAATCAATAAAATTTTATATTCAATCATCATTTGAAAACTCATTCATTGACCAGAGTTAAGCAGTTTAAACCTTACCTTATTGGCTAAATGGGGTCAATAATTTAGGTCCACTTGACTAGTAGACTTTTACTGGGCTGTACTGGGATACATGTGAAATGCTTAGGATTCAAAATAAACAATATTCAATCCTCAATTGTTGGAAGGAAGGAAGGAAGGAAAAAGAGGATGAGTACCAGCAAGATGATTGGGACAGATTATCAAGGGAAAATTGATGTATGTGATCATTAAAAGTTGATACCTTGATGGCACATTATCCATCCATCCATCTATCCATCCATCCATCCATCCATCCATCCATCTATCTATCCAGTGATGAGATTCAAAATTTTTTTACTACCAATTCTGTGGATGTGGCTTGGTGGGCGTGGCAAGGGAAGGATACTGTAAAATCTCTGAACTACTCAAAATTTACAGACCAATCTCTTTATGCTGCGTCACTTGTAAAGTCATGAAATCAATTAATAACCAATCCATCATCCTCCACTTAGAGACAAACAACCTACTGTCTAATAAATAATTTGATTTCAGAAAAAAACTATCTTGTAATCTGCAACTCTTACACTGCAAAAACATATGGGCTACACAACTCGATCAGGGAAAAGCAATAGATTCAATCTACACAGACTTCTGTAAAGCCTTTGATTCAGTGGTACACAACAAACTACTACTAAAACTAAAATCTTATGGTGTCTCTGGACACCTGCATAACTGGATAGAAGCATTCCTGTCAAACAGACAAAATTCCTGTCAACAGACAAAATTGGGAGCATCCTATCAAATTCTGTACCGGTCAACAGTGGTGTCCCCCAAGGCAATGTTCTAGGACCAACTCTCTTCATACTCTACATAAATGACCTCTGTGGTCATATTAAGAGCAACTGCGTTCTCTTCGCTGATGATGTAAAGCTATTCAACACCACAGACAATACTGCTACCCTTCAAAAAGACCTTGACTATGTATCAGAATGGTTTATTTATTTTATTTATTTATTTTGATTTGTCAATCGCTTACAAGATAATAGGTATAAGTATATACATAATTATGAATACATGAAATGGGTACATATAAGAAAAATAAAAGAAACAGTAGGACAGGGACGATAGGCACATTGGTGCGCTTATGCACGCCCCCTACAGACCTCTTAGGAAAAAAGTGAGGTGAATAGTAGACAGTCTAAGGTTAAAGTTTTTGGGGTTTGGGGAAGAAACCACAGAGTCAGGTAGAGTATTCCAGACATTGACCACTCTATTGCTGAAGTTGAATTTCCTGCAATCAAGTTTGGTGCGGTTAACCTTGAGTTTGTATCTATTGTGTGCTCTTGTGTTGTTATGGTTGAAGCTGAAGTATTCATTGACAGGTAAGTCATTGCAATGTATGATTTTATATACCACACTTAGATCAGACCGAAGATGGCAGAATTCAAGGTTTTCTAGGTCTAGAATTTCAAGTCTGGTGGCATAAGGTATTCTACAACGAGTAGAGAAGTGGAGAACTCTTCTTGTGAAATATTTCTGGACTTTCTCGATTGTGCTAATATCAGATACATAATGTGGGTTCCAGACTGATGAGCTGTATTCGAGTATTGGTCTAGCAAATGTTTTGTATGCTCTAGTTAGTAGTGTGATATTACCAGAGAAAAAGCTCCGGTAGGATTAAGTTAACAACTGTTAATGCCTTTTGGGCTATGTAGTTACAGTGGGCTCTAGCACTTAGATCATTAGAAATGAGTATTCCAAGGTCCTTTACAGAGCTTGGATCATCAACAAGGTCTTGACTATTCAGCTTGTATTTTATTTTCTGATTTTTTTTTTTTTTGCCAATATGTAAGACAGAGCATTTATTTGTTGAGATTTGAAGTTGCCATTTGTTTGACCATTCTGATACATAATCAAGATGTTTTTGAAGGGTAGCAGTATTGTCTGTGGCATTGAACAGCTTTACATCATCAGCGAAGAGAACACAGTTGCTCTTAATATGATCACAGAGGTCATTTATGTAGAGTATGAAGAGAGTTGGTCCTAGAACACTGCCTTGGGGGACACCACTGTTGAACAAACAAATGTCAAACAAAAATGCTGAACCAGCTGTGTAAGGAACTTGCAATTTCTTATGCATAGTGTGAGGTTACGTGTGTGTGTGTGTGTGTGTGTGAGAGAGAGAGAGAGAGAGAGAGAGAGAGAGAGAGAGAGAGAGAGAGAGAAGACAATGCATAACTACAATATTGAAAATTCCTGCCAACAAGGAACATTTTGCTTAGAGTTGATGCCCAAGTCGAATTCTCGGTAGATGGTTAATACATTATCAAATGGATTATACTCTAGTTGCCTACGTTTGCAATGTGAAAGGATGACCTGAAAAGTACACACGGTCTCCCCCCACTCACATCTAAATAATTCCCCTTTTGTTCACTCCCCAGAGAAGAGAGCGATCCATTATGCACTGTACTTTTTTTAAAAAAACAACAACAACCTATCTTTGCTAGAGTAAGTGATCCATATGTTCGGCACTCTTCACCTTCTAGGAGGGTCACAGAATTGCAACTCAACCTTCTGTAGCAAGTAATTTGCTAACGCGAGAGCCATCAGGAAGAAAAAAGAGGGGAAACAAAAATAGTGACTTTTTGCTCATCAGCAGGGGATCATCCCTCTGGTGCTCGTTCGTTGAGTTAATTCTACACCTTTAACCAAATCCATCAGTTACAGACCTAATGCATGGCTTCCCAGACTTTTTCCTTCATTACCCAAAACCACTTATCAGAAAGTTGTATTAAACTTCAATGACTGGCTTCAAGTTCCTTCCTTCATTACTGTCATAACAGACACTGAACAAATAGTCACAGCTCAAGGGCTACTGTATGATAAAAAAAAAAAAACAGCCACTGAATGATCTTGATGCCATTTTAGCAAAAATGAAGAGCTTCAGTGGCACAGTGATTAGAATACAGTACTGCAGGGTCCTTCTGCTAACTGCCTGCTGCCAACAGTTTTGGCAGTTCGAATCTCACCAGACTCAAGGTTGACTCAGCCTTCCATCTTTCTGAGGTGGGTAAAATGAGGACCCAGCTTGTTGGGAGTAATAGGCTGACTCTGTAAACCACTTAGAGAGGGCTATAAAGTACTGTGAAGTGGTATATAAATCTAAGTGCTATTGCTATTTTAACAAATAACCACTAGTAATATCATCAATGTTCATCAAAATACATTCCTTGGGAGATTTTTGAATATATTCTACTACCTGTGGCAAATGTTTAGTCAATCTTAATGTTCCTGTCATGCTGGATAATGGGTTCATATGCTGTTACCTAAAGAAAAACCACTTTTACCCAGGTTGGGGTAATCTACCAAATGGATGCATCGACACAATATGTTAAGCTTAGTTTAACATTTTGGTCAATCACTATGTTGTATGAATTGGAGGTAACCCATTTGGTGCATTATCACTCCCAAAATCTGTGCAAACTTAGAAAACAAGTTGCTTTGGTAGCTGTTAAGCATATCCTGCAAGCACATCAAAACTGAACTGAGAACCTTAGCAGCATTGATGCAAATGCAGCCAGCGCTGTCTGAAGACATTTCCATGGTCATGGGGCCAGCATGATATCATAAAGTGCTATTATCTTCTCACTAAAGTGGTACCTATTTATCTACTTGTATTTGCATGCTTTTGAACTGCTAGATTGGCAGGAGCTAGGGCGAGGATGGGAACTCACCCCATTGCATGACACTCAGGTCTCAAACTTGGGTTGCCATCTTTCCAGCCATCAAGCCCAACATCTTAAGTGCTGAGCCAACGTGCTGCCCCTGTCATTTAAATGCAGGAATTATAGAATGGGATAAATTGGAGTTAAGGCAAAGCATTTCACTACAACGTGTTTGTCTTTGCTTTAGTTACCTAATTTTGGCTCCTTGTCTTCGTTGAACTAGACCTATTGTTTCCACTCAGAGACAGTTGGAAAACTAGAACATCTGTAAAATGTGTCTACCAAGGACAATTTTTGAACTGTTCCTTCCACAACACCTCTTGTGGATGTGGGTGTAATATACGCCCAAAGATACACAACCATTTTCCCACTTCTTGGAACATCAGTCAGATAACTGGTTAAGAAATGTGTTCTAAGCTGCATCCCAGCTTTGACTATATATGGCAACACTATACATTACTTCCCACCTCCTGGAACCTGCTTGGCCCCACTTCTTATTTTCATCTTTCCAGGTTCCTCCTAGCTCTATTTTTGTCTATCCAGGGTATCCTTGTATAATATATAGATTTCATGACCTTTATGGGAAATACTAATATTCTCGTCTGAAAGGAAAGCTAATACCTACTTGCATGTTAGCCTGCTTCTCCTGAGTGCTCTTCAGAAACATAGGGACCACAATCCCAGCATGTTGGTTGGAGATTCTTGAGGGTTGTAGATCCAGAATTTCTGCAGGCACCCTACTGGGGCAGACTGCATAAAAGAGAAAGAGCAGAGACTTGGCTGGCTGCCCTCCCACCATTTCCACCTTAGGCAGATAAGACTGGTGAAGAGAGCAACAGCAACAGCAGGAGACATAATTTAGAGGGATTGGCTTCTCCAGGAACAGCAGCGTCTGGCCCAATGAGTGATGAGAGACGCTGTAATGGGGAGGTAATGAACCTGCATAAGATAAAGAGTGGTTTTCAGTCACAAAGCAAAGACAGCAGAGGGCAGGATGTTCTCTGTGATATATCCTCCCCACCCTAACACTGCAGCACTTCTTACCTGTGTAACAGAGATGTGTAGGTATCTTGGGGCTCTGATCCAGACTCTCAGAAGACAGTTTAAAAATTCAGGAGAAACATCTAATCCACCTTGGCAAATGGCAGTTTAGGGCCAAACTGGACTGAGCTGAGAAAGGTTAAGAGAACAGGTTAGAGTTTGGATGGAAGACCACCAGGAGCTGCAGGTCAGATGGAGAAATAAAAAGAAGACCACAAACAAATCAACAAACAAAATCCAAGAATGCAGCAAAGGCAAATTGTCTACTTCTGCCAGGAAATCTACATGGATAATTTGTAGTCCATAACTTAGGATCACAATTGGAAATCAAACTTCTGTTGCTAAGTGATACGGCCATTAAGTGAACCATGCCTAATTTTATTCTCTTTTTTGCCATAATTGTTGAGTTGTTAATCAAATCCAGCTTCTCCTGTTGATGTTGCTTATCAGACCTCAGAGCTGAAGAAGATTTTTCAATGAGAAATGAAACGCCTTCAAAGCAAAACCAGAAAGTCCAACTGCCTCTTGAAAAAGCACCTTTGGGACAAGTCCAAACCCTATTCTGAAATCTCATAATTTCTGGTTTTCAGTCCTATTGTTGGTTCACAACACACTAATGGGTAATCTAATTCCTGTAGGTTAGTACAACACATGGTACCATCAGCTGATTGAAAAGAGTAGGTGTCACTTCCCTCTCAGAGGAAGGGCAAAGTCTGAGGAGGAAGACAGACAGCTGACAGGGAGTGGGAGTGTGGCTCCATTGGCTGTGGAGGAAACTGGGGAAGGGCAAAGTCTGGCTGGGCAGAGAAGGGAAGAGGTAGTACAAGGGAGAGGGAGTTCAGAGGAAGACCCAGGCCCACCCTAGGGCACGCAGGGAGGAACGGAGAAGAGAGCAATTTGGGTTGTGTGGCTTACATTGGAGGAAAGGGCCCTGATTCCCTTCATTAGCCAAACCTGGGAAGAGAGTTTAAAAGAGATGCATGCTGAGTGCAGCATCTGCTGGGAATAAATGTGAGTTTATCTTGTGTTGACTTTGGACATCTGCATTCCTGGCAGCTTCCCAAACGTGTTGAATTACTGCCGTGCCTTTACATCTGGAATTTTTTCTCCTGCCCTGCTGGACTAATTACCTCATCTTGCCTTGACTGGACTTATAGTTACAGTTTTTGTTGACCATGCTTTGGACTTGATTCTCTACAGCCAAAGGCTGTTCCTGGGAGAGTTTTTCTCCAGCCAGAAGGTAACCAGGACATTGGGGGCAAAGTTGGAGCTAATAAAGGGACTCCTACTGGTTATCTGACTGTGTTGCCTTTGTGCCATGCCCTGGGTGATCACAATAGGTTTACATAACACGAACACCTCCAGCTAACCTTACATCTAACCAAATTCAGTATACTGCACAATTATAGTGCACAATTATAGTGCACAATTATAGTGACTAGATTTTTAAAGGGTCTGGTCAAACATGAATAAATCCAGACACTATGACTGGTGGCATAGATACTAGAGCAGTGGTGGCTAATCTTTTTGGGCTCCTGTGCCAAAAATTGTACGCACGCTTACACGCTCGTGCTCACGTGCCAGCACCCAGAAGGCAATGCATGCCCCCCACGCCCCCTATGCATGTGCATGCAATCTCCCCTACCCCCAGCCCCCTTACCTGCACTGCACCTCACAGCTGATTTTCGGTGGTTTGAGGCCTTTTTGGGCCTCCCAAAGGCTTGAGGAAGGCTTCTGCAGGCTTCTGCAAGCTTCGCAGGCCCAAAGCTAGCTCTGTTTTGTCACTTCCTGTTTTTTCCGAAAATACTGGAAGTGATGAAACGGGGCTAGTTTTCAGCCTACAAAGCTTGCAGAAGCCTGCAGAAGCCTTCCGCAAGCCTTTGGGAGGCTGAAAAAGGCCTCAAACTGGCCGAAAATCAGCTGTGAGGTGCACACATGTGCAGTGAAGTAAGTTTGCCTGCATCTCGCACGCATGCCATAGGTTCGCCATCACAGTACTAGAGGATTGCACTCCATCCAAGGTTTCCATTTTCTACTGGTGTCATGTACACAGGCTATGAGATGTGGTAGTCCACATTTTTGTTGATGTTAAGGATACCTTCTACTGGTAATAATCAGTTAAGTTCAGAGATTAAGTGAATTTTCCTCCTATCTATTTATAGAACTGTAAAGTTGGAAAGAACCATAAAGACTGGAAATAAACCATAAAGATCATCTAGCCCAACCCTATGCAATGTGCAGGAAAATCAGCTGAACCATCTATGATAAGTCACTGTCTAGTTTATTCTTGAACATTTCCATAGGTAGAGAACCTACAATCTCTGAGATTGCTCCATGGTTGTTCAGTTCAGGAAGTTTTTCGTTATACTTAAATGAGATCTAGGTACCTGCAACATATCCTTGTTATTTTTGGTGGCTGCAGTGAATTGTTCTCAACCAATTTCCTTGTAGCTTCTCAGTTGTTATGTCTTCTTCTTTCCTCCAGACTGGACTTCCTGAATTCCTACATCTCATCCTCAAAGGCCACATCCTCACGTCCATGAATCATCTTTGTTTGTATTCTCTGAACTTTTTGTAACTCTTGATGTTGTTCTGGAAATGAGATGTTCTACAATCTTGCACATAAGCAGGTGTGATCCCCCCCTACCCTCCCTCCCCCCCTCCCTCTCAAACTTTTCTTGCCACCATTCTGAGTTAATTGCTTGCTTAGATCATCTGAAATTAGGGCAGGGGTCAAGTGTAGCCTTGGGATTATAAATTGCCAATTTCAGCCTTATAATGACAATTCCCTTTGAAGCTCTAAGAAGTGGGACAAGGCAAGAGCCAGTCTAAGTACCAAGGTTAAGAAGACCATAAGCCGGGATATAACTTGAAGAACTAACAGCTGAGTTCAAAGGAAGATGAAATGTATTATATGCTAAGATGTTGCAGTAATGGAGAAAAAGAGATGTGTGCAGGATTTAAAGTTTGAGAGCCATTTTTAACCGGGAGACAAAACAGCACAGATTCCCTGTCCATTATTGGTGTTTTCTTGATGGTTTATTTAAACAAATATGGGTAAATGAAGACAAATGCAATGAAGGCTGCACTGTGTGAGGAAATAATTGTGGAAACAGCCTAGAAGTGGGTGCAAACTAGATTCAGTCAGATATAGCTTGAGGGAGTGGGTAAGCAGTGGCTGCCTTGTTTTCAAGGAGCCTTTTTCTCTGTAAAAAGAAGAATGCTGGCTTAATTAAAGTTGGCTTCCATATTTCAGCAGCTGCCACAGGGCTCACTGGCAACGCCAAGTTTGAGTAGTTTTGCTAACTTCATTGTCTTGAAAGGAGTTTTTCCCAAGTCTGGGCTTTGAATCCCCAAGAGTTTGGCTGGAGGCAGATAGATTGTGATTAGTTAACTGGGGGAAAGCTTTAAAGCTTGCAACTGCAGAATCAGGCTTAATGCTGGGATCTAAACTACCCAAAGAGTGAATGTACCTGTGTGTGCACATGACAACAGCAAGCAAAGGAGAAAGAAAGAAAGAAAGAAAGAAAGAAAGAAAGAAAGAAAGAAAGAAAGAAAGAAAGAAAGAAAGAAAGAAAGAAAGAAAGAAAGAAAGAAAGAAAGAAAGAAAGAAAGAACCTGCTGTCCAATTTAATGGAATTATTGCTTTGCACTGTAGTCTTATTTATGTGCATTCATCTCTACATTTTGCAGAGTTTGTTTCCTCATCCGTATCTTGGCAAGAGAGAAGAGACCCCCTTGGACTCACACTATTCCTTTCCCATAACTGCAGTCAAGATCACTTTTCTCCTTCCTATTAACTGAAAGGTGAGGGGAAAAGTTAAATAAATGGATCTGAGAAGAAGATACTGAAACATAAATACCATTTTTTTACCTTCCCATCAGCCACGTAGAAGGGAATTTTGTCACTTCTAGCCCTTGGTAAAGTAGTCAGGAAAGTCTTGGAAAAGATATTCAAATGTGATATGTCTATAGTATTGATGCCTTTGAAGTTTGGTGTTGGAAAAGACTCCAGCGAATACCATGGACAATCAAGAGAACAAACTAATGGATCGTTGAACAAAGGAACCCAAAATTTTCACTCAACGCACAAATGAGCAGGGTCAAATTAGCCTATTTCAGGCATGTTATGAGAAGATCTATCTCTTTGAAGGGAGCTTCAGTGCTGGGAAATGTGCTGGGAGGAAAGAGAAGAGGATGATGAGAAGCAAGGTGGATGGTCTCCATTACAACGGTGAAGGTTGCACCATTGGAAGACCTGAAAGACAAGTTAGGGGCAATTCATCGGGTAATAAATTTATCTAGATGGGAGCTAAGAGTCAAAATAACTTGATAGAAGATATCTAGGTCTAATTAATCAATCAGAACTAGGTCCTAGCATTTGTTGTTGGAGACTATCAAACTATAGAAAGGTCTGTCAGATATTCACCAATATTTTAAGGGGCTGTGAGTCTCTATGGGGAAAAATAGACATATGTTTGTGAAGATCTAGTAAAAGGCTGGTTTCTGTCCATATCTCTCTCCAATCTTTCAGAATCATAGCGATACTGAACCAGGAATGGTGTACGACCAGATAAAAAAGATGGAGAAACAACCGGGAGGGGTTGGTTGGAGCTGGACATATTCCTTGAGGTTGGAATTAAGTACACATACATTGGTGGTGAAAGCCTCACAGATTTCTAAGAGTGGATTTGCAAAAACCTGCCAAGTGCTTTGGCCACAAATTCTGTCCCAATGACAGCATGGAAGCGTCAAACATTTACTCCAAAATAAACTGTGAGAGGTTCTGCATATTTCTGAAAGTTGCCTATAAAAAGTAGTGAGGGGGAAAAAAGAATGTACATTTTTTAAAAAATCTATTTTCTATTTCTAGAGATTTAGAACAAATTCATGACAAGATTGCAAATTAAGGTCTTCTTGCAAATGTTGAAAAGCCAACTGGAGTTCTCACAGAGATATTGTAGCTTCAGAGCGTTCACAGCTTCCTGTACCCTGGAACAATGACTCTGGGGAATTGTGGGGGTGGGGTGGGATGGGGAGTGCATGAATCAATCCACCTTCTCCTGATTATATGCAGTAGATATAAGTCTCTATTATTATCAGCTGGTTTGGTGGGTGAGGTCTAGAAATGGAAAATGCTCATATTCAAGCCAAGGCATTCCTAGGCTGCATGAACAAAGGGACAGCATCAACATTACGCGAAGTGACAGTGCCCTTTAATGTTGCATTGGTAAGACCACACTTGGAATATTGCATCCAGTTCTGCTCACCATGATAATAAATAAATCAATAAATCAATAAATCAATCAATCCTAGACCCTAGAAAGAGTGCAGAGAAGAGCAATTAAGATGATAAGCAGTCTCAGGAGAAATCATAAGAGATAATTGTTAAGCCTAAGGAAGAGAATAATTAGGGGTGACATGATAGCTGTCTTCCAGTACTTGAGGGGCTTTCACAGAGAAGAGAAGGTTGACTTATTCTCCAAATCTCCAGAAGGCAGGACAAGAAGCAATGGGTAGAAGCTTTCTAAAGAGAAAGATACAACCTGGAACTAAGAAGAAATTTCCTAATAGCAAGAACAATTACCAGTTGGTAGTTGTGGGTGCTCCATCACTGGAGGATTTCATGAAAAAAAATTGGACAGTCATTTTGTCTGGGATGATAGAAAGTCTCCTTGTATGGACAGGGGGTTGGATTAGAACAGGGGTCTCCAACCTTTTGGACCTCAGGGACACCAAACTCATAATTTAAAATCTCGGCGACCAGAGATCCTGGGAAAATCCCCCCAAAAGTCTGCAGGAAAATTCCCCACCCTGTTTTCCTACCAATTGATCATTCTTTATTTGGGATCACAGGATACCAGCTCCAGCTCCATTCTCAGAGGGAAGGGGAGAGAGAGAGGAGAGAGAGAGAGAGGAGGGAGGAGAGAGAGAGAGAGAGAGAGAGAGAGAGAGAGAGAGAGAGAGAGAGAGAGACTTTTGGCTTCATGCAAGGAAAGCAGCAGAAGTCTTTCTTTCTTAACCCCAAACTCCACCAGAATGGCACAGCCTCTTGGAGCAGGAGGCCTTGCAAGGTCCCAAAGACTCATTTCTGGTGCAGTTTGGGGAGAGAAAGAAAGACTTTTGCTGCTTTCCTCACATGCAGCCAAAAGCAGAAGAAGACAGAAGCGGAAAGAAGCAGCCCAGTGGCCAGGCCAGGCATGTGGGGGAAGTGGGACAAGTCCCCCCTCCTCTCTTTCCCCTCTCCCCTCTCTACCTCATGTTGTTTGCAATGCAAGCGATGCAAGCCTTATGTTCTCGCAGGCCTTGTGGGCGGCATAGCCTTGTGTTCCCACGCAGCCTTGATTAATTGCTTTGGGGGGGGGGTGCTTTGGGGATGAGATTTCTCTGTGGACCACCAAAATTTTCTTGCGGACCACCAGTGGTCCCTGGCCCACCGGTTGGCGACCACTGAACTAGATGACCTCCAAGTCCCATCCTGCTTTATGATTCTATAACCTGAGGTAATTTCTCATTTTCAAAGCACACATGAGACAAGGTTAACCTTCAAGATTCTTCTTCCATAGTGCTTTTTGTTGTTGTTGTTGTTGTTGTTGTTGTTGCAGTTTGCCAACAACAACAACAAATAGGAATTTCTCCATAGACATTCGGCCCTCCTGCAAAAGAGGTGTTAGTCCTATAAAAGATAAAAATAGAAGATAACAGAAAATATACATGTAACAGCATAATACTATATTTTAGGGTTTATCAGGATATTTAGTACAAAATGCCTCGATAAGCTTAGGAGCTCTAACATCCTTCTCTTTCACCCATTTGGACTGGGAAGGAGGAAAATGTTTCCAAACAACCAAATATTGGAGTTGACCCCTTTGTTTTCGAGAATCCAAAATTTCTTTAACTTCAAAATGTTGTTCACCTTCAGTTAGCAATGGCACGGGGGGAATCGACCTGAGTCAGTCTTCAGTCGGAGGTATGTTCAGGTTTTAATAAAATAATAAATTTTAATAAACTATATAATAAAATAAAATTTAATAAACTAACATGGAAGACATCTTGAAGGCTGACAGGAAGATTTTAAGACGAGATTGAACAGCCATTTGTCTGGAATGGCATAGGGTTTTCTACTTGAGTAGGGGGTTGGACTAGAAGACCTCCAAAGTCCCTTCCAATTCAGTTATTCTGTTAGGTTGAGAAACACAGCTCTCTGGCTTTACTAATGTCAGGAAGAGAAAGTCAGAATCTGCAACCCTCCTACATATGGACAGATATGTAGTCCAATGCTCAGCCAAACAGAAAAGTCCATTTCACATATGTGTGCCTAGCAAAGGCTGTGCAAAACTTGTGGATCGTGTGGGAGCTGGGTCTGTTGTGGCTCAAGGAGACACACAACACACACACACACACACACACACACACACACAGAGAGAGAGAGAGAGAGAGAGAGAAAAACAACTACCCCACAACCAAGCAAAAAAAGACAAAGCTTTGATCACTCTATTTCAGCTGCCATCTTGACTTTATTGATTAGACCCCACAGAGACTTCAGGGCCTCCACTAACAATTTGCTGTGATCAGGGGTGGGATTCAAATTTTTTAAAACCGGTTCTTTGGGCGTGGCTTAGGTGGTGGGCATGGCTTGGTGGTCATGTGACTGGGTGGACATGGCTTGGTGGTCATGTTATTGGCTGGGTGTGGCCAACTCAACATCACTCAACATCGAGGCACACATCTCCTTGCCTGGCCTCTCATGACTATGGGGATACTGTAACAGACGTAACTGTGAAAAATGGTAATAAGTCACTTTTTTCAGTGCCATTGTAACTTTGAATGGTCACTCCACACAAGCAAAGTACCATCAAAGGAGGGAAAAAAATCCAGAGAAGTTCCTGAGACAGGAAGTCTAGTCCTGCCAAGAATGCAATAAGGTTAATGGAGAGGAAGTTTCTATAAGCAACACCAGAATGTTTCCTTCCTGCCTTCCTTACAGGATTAGGCCAGTAATTTCTTCTAACAACCGGTTCTCCAAACTGCTTAGAATGTTAACAACTGGTTCTGGTGAATAGTTGCAGACTGGTAGAATCCCACCCCTGGCTGTGATCCATTTCCTTAACGCAGACCTTTGCTGGGGATTTTCCTTGGCTTTTCTGCTCAGCTACACCTAACACAAGTCCTTTTATAAGAAGTGGCGTGAGCTGCCGTCTCCTGTTCTTTCCACCTGATTTCACAGTATAATCTGTAAAATGAAATGGAATGATATTTAACCACAGAGCAACTGTTTTTGGAAGCACCAAAGATACATTTAATGAGGAACCAGAGCCAGATAAAGCTTCCCCGAGGAACTGAAGCCTAGCAAATGCACAATTGATGTTCCTGATTTTTCTGCAGTGTGCATTTTATTTAACATACTTGCACTGGTGAGTTATTCAGTAGGCAGGTTAAGAGCGCCTCCAAGAAGGATGCCTTTTGAGATACAAGCATTGCATTTCCAGATAGATGGATGGCAAAGAAGGAATTGACTCTGTCTAAAACAAGTGATTTATTTGTGATATTTCTACCCCATCTCTCCTCTAGAAAACAGGGCTCCTGCCTGCTACTGACAGCTAAATAACACTCAAAAGTTTTAGTGAAAAGCCAACCACTTCCCAATTAAAAATTCATCAGAAAAGATATTAAAAGATCAATACCACCATTAGCTTCAAGCTCATTTGGTAAGAAACATGTTTAAAAAGAGGCCTTTATTTTAAAAAAAAAAACATTGCCTGCCAGAGGAGTTGCTTGCAGGTTCACAGAAGGGAAATGAGCTTAGTTTCCTGTGACAAGGAGTTCCAGAGGCTGTGCCAGTCTCCTGAAGAGATATTTGCTTATGTTCCTGTTCAGGGGGTCACAACTGTGAGATCAAAGCCCCACTTATATTTGTGTATCTCATATAAAAATAAATGGGGCTTCAATCTTTCAGCCATCACTGCTATCCTGATTTTTGTGATCCCATCCCACGCACCCATTTTTACAATCTTTGCTTGTCATCTTAATGTCATCTTTATCTTTATCTTAAGGTTTCTGCCACATTCCTGGATGCAACCAGCTTATTTTCCGTAACTTCTTTCGATTTCTTTCCCTGGGGAGAACTGGGATGGGAGGGCGGGGGCAGAGGTGTCATTATTAGCTTTGTATTTAACAATCAAAGGGGAAAGCAGATTATCTCTGGCTCTTGTTGGTCAATTACCCTGATAAGTAAATACAATTGCAGCTGCCTTATGCATTATCATTCAGAGGTGTTTTCCGCCACTGTCACCTATCTCCAATTAACGTGGAATTAAAAACAGAATGACTGAAATGTCTATTAGGGGAAAAAACATCCTTGAGCAATTCTACTTGCAAGGTGTTTTCTGGATCAGTGGTCGCCAACCAGCGGGCCGCGGCCCACCGGTGGTCTGTGAGAAAATTTTGGTGGGCCGCAGAGAAATGTCCCCCCGTAAAGCACCCCGCAAGGCAACTAATCCAGGCTGCACGGGAACACAAGGCTGTGCCACCCACGTGTCCTGCCCACCCGTTGGCCCCCACCCTTCGCCCAAGTGCAAACCTGCAAAAAGCAGCACAGCCCTCGCCAGCCAGGATGAGGTAATGGTGCTCTTGCAGCAAGACGGGGTTGGTGGGCACAGGTGGGCTGAAGCAGTGATGGAGATGGCTGGAAGGTGCAGGAGCGCCACGCTACTTACTCCTGCACCTTAAAGCTCTCTTCTCCTGGCCTGGGCTCTTCCTCAATGGCCGCGGGCTTGTAGGAACGACCCAGGGCAGGAAAAGTCTGGCTGCTGGTGGTAGGAGGGGGCAAGTCTGCGCTCACCATCCAGTTCAGAGGTCCGGAATGGGGGCATGGTCATGGTCATCAGTTTTCTCATCCCTCTCGGCGCTCTGGTCTGTTGCCTTCCACACACACACACACACACACACACACACACACACACAGAGCCCCAGCCATCGCTGCCCGGGGAAGGCACAGGAAAAGTGAGCAGAAGCATAGCTTTGACTGGAGCAAAAGAGCTGAGATCAAGGAAGGCACAGGCAACGAAGATGCAAGCTGCTGCCTTTGAAAAGTGCCATTTTCTGTTGCCCGTGCCTTCCCCGATCTCTGCTCTTTCACCCCAGCGAGAGAGCTGTTTCTGCTCGCTTTCTTTTCCTGTTCCTTCCCCGGGCAGCAATGGCTGGGCCATGGGGGGTGGGAGCAGAGATGTCAGGGCTGTTCCCCCCACTCAGCAAGCTGGGCCTGGAGGAGCGCAGAGAGTTGCAGGGGAGCGCACTGGAAGGTCAGAAGACACACTCCAATGTCTCTCGGGGAGTTACTTGGTGTGGAGGCCGAAGGAGGGGTGCCAAGCCCAGAAAAGCTCGAGCTCTCACCTGCACAAACAGTGATGAGGCAAATGATGGGGCTTCCAAGGCGTTCAGTTCAACCCAACCCGGAGTTCCCATCAGCCCCGCAACAAGCCAGCAGGAAAGGCTGGATGCCCAGACCAAAAGAGCTCCGAGGAAGATGGGTTCCTAATAACCAGCCTGTTTGTGCAGACGATAGCTCGAGCTTTTCTGGGCTTAATGCCCCCCACCCCACTTCAGCCTCCACACAGGGAGGGACCCTTCTCTGCTTGGAAGCAATGGGAGCTTAGCCTTGGGGAGTCCTCTTGTGTGGAGGCCGAAGGGTGGGTGGGTGGGGGGTTGCCTGGTTATTAGGAGCCCTTCTTCCTTGGCGCTCTTTTGGTCTGGGCACCCAACACTTCCCCCTTCAGCCCACGGCCATAGAGGAAGAGCCAAGGCCAGGAGAGGTGAGGTGAGCTGGAAGGTGTGCGAGTACCATGCAAATGCAAGTAGCGCACACTCCTGCACCTTCCAGCCATCTCCATTGCCACTTTGGCCCACCTGTGCTGCCAGCCCCCTCTTGCTGCAACAGCACCATTACCTTGTCCTGGCCGGCAAGGGCTGCGCTGCTTTTTGCATGTGGCACCATCCACAACATGCAGGCCGGTGCACAGGCCAGTCCTGTGACTACTGTAGCTCTGGAATATGGGACCGACTTTCCCACCAACGTCAGCAAGCCACCGTCAGTCAAAATTCATATTAGTGGTCTGCGGGATTTAAAATTATGAGTTGGGTGGTCCCTGAGGTCCAAAAGGTTGGCGACCTCTGTTCTGGATCATCCATTTTCAAGTGTCTTCACTTATCCTGTGAGAACCAGCAGAGTTGGGAGGCTGCAATGATGTCACCTAGCAGGACCCAAGTCTGAACAATATGGAACATTATTTTTCCCCACCCTTGAAGTTTGGATGGTCCCAACTCTTCTGTCTTTCTCTAAAGATCTGCCTATTCTCCCAAGGACAGATAGTCCTCAAGTTACAACCATTTGCTTACTGATTGACTAAAAAAAGTGATTTAACAACCAGTCCTTACCCTTAGGACCAAGGCAACATCCCATGGTCACGTGATCAGAATTTGGTTTACCTACTTGTGAAGGTTGTGGGGTCCCAGGGTTATGCTATCCTCATTTGAGACCTTCCCAACTGGCTTCCAACAAGTAAAATCAATGGGGAAAGCCTGATTTGCTTAACAAACTACATGATTCGGTTAACAACTGCAGTGAATTGCTTAACCATTGTGGCAAGAAAGGCCAAAAAATCAAGCATCACTTACCAACCACCTTGCTCAGCAACAGAAATTCTGGTCCCAAACATGGTCCCAAGGTGAGGATTATCTGTATTGGGCCAGACCATGGAATGAAAGGAAGGCTTTTGAGCAAGGTACACATTGAATGGACTCAGTTGCATCATTTATTATTGATAGTTCTGTTATTCCATTGTCCCGTTGTTGTTTAAAATGTTCCAAAGACATTATTTTTCAATTCAATTCACATTTTATATATTGTTTTTAATTCCTTGGAGGTTTTTCCCCCCCCACATTTGAGGTTCCCTAGAGTTAAGCTTACAAACTGGATGGCCATACAAATCTAAGCAATGAATTGAATTATGAGCTGCCCCGAATCAGTTGCTGAGATGGGCAGCTGTAGAAATCAAATAAACAAACAAAAAAACAAAGACATGAAAGAAAACATTCACTTATTGCTTGTATGTACAGTGAGAGCTTATGTACCAGAGACAAATTCCTTGTGTGTCCAATCACAAGTCCTTTTATAAGTCAAAGTCTTCTGTTCTGTTCTGTTCTGTTCTATTCTATTCTATTCTATTCTATTCTATTCTATTCTATTCTATTCTATTCTATTCTATTCCATTCCATTCCATTCCATTCCATTCCATTCTTCTGTCCTGTTTTGTCCTATCCTATCCTATTCTATCCTATCCTATTCTATCCTATCCTCTAGTTCAGCATTTGTTTTCACAATGGCCAACCAACTGTCCAAGGAAGCCCGCTGGCCTTCTAGTAGATGGCCTTCAGAATCAGTCCCATTGACATCAACACTAATAACTACTGATCCCCATGACACCTCCTACTTCCATGAAAAATCCCAAAGAAAAACTTCAAAGGACAACTTCTCCTATTTTTCTGTCTGCTTCTCCTCCCTCTCTGCCCACTCTCCCAAGATAGGGAAGTGTGTACAGATAAGAGAGCTTAACAGTAATAATAAATTGTGGAACAGATAATGTCAGTATTCCTCCCTCCGTCATCTCCTAAAATAAATACTGTCATACAAAATAACAGGAATAACAGAATATAACAGAGGAGCAAGAACAAAACCCAAAACAAATTAAAATAATTTTTCATGCAGCATTAAATAAAGGTTGAAAAAAACTGTTGAAAACTTACAAATCTGCAAGAGCCACCAAGATACTTTATGCTTTTTACTGGAAATAAATGTAATTCTGTCATGACAATTTAAATTATAGAATTAAACTATTACCTACAAGTCCAATGTTAGTTTCAGTTTAACCTGGGAAGTGTTTCAGAGTACAGTTTGCTGCGTGGATGCTGATATATCCAAGATATGGGTCATCTTCAGGCTTCTAGATTCTTTAATTATGATGGTTCATTTATATTACATAGATCTCTTAATCAGCCTAAAATCCAATTTTAATAAATACAACAATTTAAAAATGCCAAAGTGCTAAATTGTCACAAAATTATAATTGTTCTAATCCAAGTTGATTAAGCCTTAGGTGAGAAGTTTCTTTCAACAAAAGAAATTTGTACTGTTTTTTTTTTTTTTTTTAATTAATCTTATATTAGACTGAAAACCTTTTCAGGTATTATTCATATTCTGTCATTTCTAATCTATTTTCTTTTTCTATGTTTCTTTTAAAATATTGATTGATTGTGTACCATCAAGTCACTGTTGACTCTTACTGACCTCATAGCTTGATTTTTCATCATGACACTCTAACCTGGTCCTTCAGGTCTTCCAACTTGACCCCATTGCTTGGCTGATCTTCTGCAGTACTCAATCCAGTGCAGGTAACCTGCAGGAAGTGTAACCTGTCTGTAATTAATATTGGAAGCAGACAGAAAAACAAAGAGTGGCAGGTTTAATTTACTCCTGGCCTCCTCCAGCATAGCAGAGCACTAAAATAAAAGATTTCAGACATGATTCATTGGCTGGCAAGTCTGTGCTGGCTGTTTGGTGGGTCTCGGAAACCCCTGATAAGCCTGCTTTGATCTCCTTTCTCCAATGTTGCCCACCTACCTTCTTGACATTCACTGTGAGATTTCTTGAAAGGCTCCTCTGAAAAGAAATAGCCCAGGTCCAGCCTGCCTCAGATGGCTGCAGGAGATGGCAATTCCTTCAGAAAACCACAAACTTATAAAGTAGAGGGTCCTTGTTTAGATAAAATAAAAAGTGGGATGGCTTATCATATTGGCTTCTATTTAGACCTTGTTACCCCTTATTTACGCTTGGACTTGTTCACACATAATCTTGTGGAGAGCAACAGTGTGTTGCGTAGGGCTTTATTTTTTAACATCTATCACTGATCCTTTGGAATATTAATTACAGACTGGGTTCTCTTCATTATTCACTTTCTCTGGATATTTTTTCTATTTGCAGCAGCAGGAATGTTCCTTCAACAAAAGGAATTTGGTTTTTGCTTAGTTCCCATCACGTCACGCCTAAACACTCTGGCTACCCCAGGGCATTTTGGAAAATAGTAGTCATGCCTGTCAATCATGTGACTTCTTTAGTTGAACTTGAACACAATCAATTTTAGAATAGCATAACAAAGTTGAAAGGGATCTTGGAGGTTTTCTAGTCCAACCCCTGCTGAGGCAAGAAACCTTATACAATTTAAACAAATGGTTGATCAATCTCTTCTTAAAAACTTCCAGTGTTGGAGCAGTCACAACTTCTGGAGGCAAGTTGTTCCACTGATTAATTGTTCTAACTGTCAGGAAATTTCTTCTGAGTTCTAGATTGCTTCTCTCCTTGATCAGTTTCCATCCATTGCTTCTTGTCCTGCCTTCAAGTGCTTTGGAGAAGAGGTTGACTCCCTCTTCTTTATGGCACCACCTGAGATATTGGAACACTGCTATCATGTCACCTCTAGTTCTTCTTTTTGTTAGACTAGACATACCCCATTCCAGCAAGCATTCTTTATATGTTTTAGCCTACAGTCACCTAATAATATTTGTTGTCCTTTTCTGCACTCTTTCTAGAGTCTCAACATCTTTTTACATCATGGAGACCAAAACTGGATGCAGTATTTCAAGTGTGGAAAGTGGAAGCAAATACCTAAGCTCAAAGACTCTACATGTCCTCTCCTGCCACCAACACCCAGAATAAGGAGGGATTAACAGCAGACAAACAATCAAATAGAAAACAATACCCTTATCAAGGAATTATCAAGGAGAAACCCATACCCCCATGGTATGGAAAAAAACAAAATATACTATTTCCAAAGACATTATGTTAGGAATGCATAATTATGCATTATGTTAGGAAGCAAGATCCACCTGTGATTGGGAGAAAGATCATACACACACACACACACACACACAGAGAGAGAGAGAGAGAGAGAGAGAGAGAGAGAGAGAGAGAGATTTCCCATGCTTTTTTGGGCTATAAAATTAAAATTTAGAGGTACTCACCTTCTTTCCAAGCAGCCTCTGAGCTCAACACTCAAAACCCCTTTAAAACCTTTGTTCCTTGAATTTGGCGAACTAACTATAAATTAATATTATCAGACTCATATAAAGAAAATATTTATAAAATGTTCTATCGCTGGCACCTCCCACCAGCAAGACTTGCTAGGATGTTCCCTAATATGTCACCCAAATGTTGGAAGTGTAACTTTAGCCAGGGAACGTATTTTCACATGTGGTGGACATGTCCTAAAGCCCAAAAGTTCTGGTCTAAGATTCAGGCATGGTTAGAAGAGATGACAAAACTAAAGATTAAATTCAACCCAGAGATCTTTTTACTCAGAATGACAAAACCAATATGGAGCAAAAAAACCACCAGCATCTGATATTACATATCATCACAGTGGCAAATCAGCGATGATATCCATGGACCTGGCAATAACTAATAAAATCCACCAATGCACAGAAATGGTCAGACTAACCATGTTACTAAAAAACAAGGAAGAGGGAGAGTTTTTTACAATTTGGAATATATGGTACAAATGGTTGTATAAAAAGGAAGTAAAGATGTCTAGTGAAATTGATTAAACAAACAAGGGAAAATGGAAATAAGGATAAATGTATATATAGCTATGTATGTGTGTAAAGTAATATAATTAAATAAACATTGTATTATAATTGTAATAATAACATAAATAAGGATTTAGGAAACAAGTTATAGATTTACTTGTAGCAATGACTTTAATTGGCACTAATAGAAATGTACACTGCTATGAAAACATTGCAAAAATGTTGAAAACATGTTTCTCCTTTTTAAAATATTTTTTTGAAACTTTCAATAAACATTTTTTAAAAAAACCTTTATTCCAAATAGCCAAGGTCCAGGAAAACTCACCCACAGACTCAATGGGTCTCTGCTGGCAAGGGTTTGCCCACCTGGACCAGGTTCATTTGTCAGGTTAGCTTGGAGTCCCATCTGGGGTGCCAAATTGTTGGAAGAAATATCCTTCTGGGTTCAGTTCTAAGTGGAAAAAAAGACACTGGATTCATGGAAGTTGCTTGGAAAGAAGGTTTATTGATGAACAGGATCACATGCCTTGGAGATCCTGAGCAAACAGGGAAGGGATGCTGAGTGTCCCTGGGTTTTATGCTCTCTCTAAACTTTGAATTTCCTGGGGCATAGGAAGAATATTCTGATTGGTTACTGTCAGGGGTCATAAATAGTTTTGTAGGTTGTATGTGTACTAAGTTTGGTTGAATCCTGCTGGGTGATGCAATCTTCCCAGGTGTCATGTGGTGACATGGGTAATCCTATCATGTCCTGAGGGCCATGTCTTAATCCCATCACCCTGGAGCTTGCAGAGTTGCAGGAAGCTGCTTTGTCTTTAAAATATGTTTATCCTTTTCTCATCCAGGGAAATATAATATTCTGTCTTTTTAATATTTCCTAGAATATTTCATTCTTCTAGGAGAGGGGTGGGTGCTAACTTTCTACAATGATGTTACCTAGATAGGTAATGAAAGGTTTGCGAGCAAACAACCAAGCTCAGAGACCATCAGGGACTCCACATATTCTCTCCAGTGGCCAATGCTCTGATAAGCAGGGATTAACACCAAACAAATGAACAGAAAACAATTCCATAAGTAAGGAACTACCAAGAAGAAAATCGTGCCTCATCAAGCCTGGCAGAGCAAGCTGCTACATACAAACAGGGTGCAAACTCCATATTCACTTATTACTCAATATTGCCTAGTCTGATAGTGAAAGCAAATGACCAAGCTCAGAGTACTAAGGATTCCACAGTTCAACCCTGAGATTCTCTTCTATTGGAATTCATCATACATTTTGCAAAGATACTCTGTTGCACAGAACTGGAAATCAATTTGCAAATTGTCTTCTTTCTCAATTTGGGACCAGGTCTGTCCAGTGAATAGGGAGAAATCCCATTCTAAAATGTTCAGCCATGAAAGGGTTAAAAGAAAACCTCTATTTGTCCTGTCAATCAAAACTACCCTGTCAATCCCTGTTCAGGGCAGAGATAATAAAAACAGAGCAATTAAAACTGAACTGCTAATCAAGATTGAAAAGATTTGCCTCACAGGTGAGGTTTCAAAAACAGGAAGAACCAGAGCTATGTTGCTTTGGTCTTCTGTTGTATGTTGCTCCTTGGAGTGTTTCTCTAAAACTAACTAAATGTTTGGTAAGAAAAGAAATCCCAATCTCTGAGCAGGAAATTATAGAGCGAAATATGGAATAGTGGATCCCAGAGGCAGATGAAAATTATACTGACAATACTGAAAACTGCTCAGACGAAATGTTAGTACAGCTTGCTCTATACTAAGGCATCCAACTTTGGCAACTTGAAGACCTGTAGACTTCAACTCCCAGAATTCCCCAACCAGCAATTCTAGGAGTTGAAGTCCACAGGTATTAAAAATTGCCAAGGCTGGATACTCCCGCTCTTTGTTTGAAGATTCAACGTTTCCAATCTATTGACGGTACTCAACTTCTTTATGTCCATCTAACTGAATGTAACAGAATTACTCCCATTAGAAACCAAGATCTGTTGTTGGCAACGAGTGGGATGAGGAACAACAGAATCTTATTTAAGCTTGATCAGTCAAAAGGGGCTTTCAGAAATACAGGGGCATCTTGTGCAACACTGGCAAGCTTTCCAAAAACACCAAGTTGGTGATTGCAAACATGCAAACGAAACTTTTATTACCTTTATTGTCAGAGTACAACATGTGTATAATGAGATTGGCCGAGCCTCCCTTCATGCACCCCCCACCCAACACAACTCACAATGAGGACACTAACCCACTCCCAATCTTATTACACTGTGTGACCTTGTTGCACAACGTGCCGGCCCCACATGTCTGTCATACTATGTTGACATGAGGTTATTTTCCATTCAGGAGTCTGACAGCCCATGGGTAGAAGCTGTTCTTCAGCCTGTTGGTGCAGCTGGCTATGCTTCTATATCTCCTACCTGATGGTAGGAGAGTGAAGAAGGGCTGACTGGGATATGAGTCGTCCCTGAAGATTTTCCCTCACTCTTCTAAGGCAGGAAGCCCTAGTGAGGTCATCTTGTGGTATCAGGGAACAGCCCACAAAACCATTGTGTATTGTCTGTACAATGCTGGTTAAATAAAAGGGACAGGGTTGTAATTGTATATAACATGGCCAATATCTTTGACTGCACCTTCCCACGAACATAACTGAAAATTTTATACTTTCGGCATATTCATCTGTCAGCCAAGATTTCTTGGTTGTGGCAGTAGCTGAAAATGTACTTCCACAACCAAAACTAGGGATTGCAGCCGTTCCTTGAGTTGTCATTTCCAATCTCAGTGGTGCAGATCTGAGCGTATCCCCTGGCAGACTAGATGTTTCCATCTCTTTTATTTTCAGCAATGTTGCTCTTTTAACCGCAGCAATATGTTTTTCTACCCATTATTGGCTAAATAAAACTGAACAGCACAGGCACACAAAAAGTATGCTCATTTCATTATGTACATTTTTTTTTTGCAGGTTCTTTTCTTTTCAATATAATTTTGTGGTTTTCTCCTGTATTGCATATTAGTTCTTTAATGCATTCAATAAAAAAAATCTTTTCTAAGTTGTGCACATTATTTTTTAAGTCTGTCTATGACTCAGATATTTTGTTGAACTCTCTAATCTATTTCATAAACAAGGCCAGGTGTTTGTAGATAGATGCAAAAAAAGGGGGGGAACAAGACAAAGCGGGAGGAGCTCAAGGTTTATTTTTAAAATGAAACCAGCTTTTTGCATGATACGATTTATCAGATGGGGATACATTTTTCATTTCATAACATGCTTGTAAATACATCTGTTGTAAACGTTATCTCGTGAAATTAAATTTGATGTTAACACGATTTCACTCGTTGGCTGAATTTCTAGTCTTGGGTGCACCACTTGCAGGGATGGAAAAATGGAAAAGTCATAAAATTGGACATAAACTCACTGAACAACCACTTTGCTTAGCAATGGAAAGGAATTCTGGTCCCAGTTGTGGTCATAAACTGAGGACTGCCTGCATTATTTATTTTATTTTATTTATTTGGTTTGTCAATTGCTTACAAGATAATAGGTATAAGTAAAAACATAGATATGAATACATGGATACATATAAGAAAAATTAAAAAAAAACAAAAGAAACAATAGGACAGGGACTGTAGGCACGGTAGGCACATTGGTGCGCTTATACATGCCCCCTACGACTGTTACATGTTATAACTGTTAAAATACCCAAAGAGGAGCAAATTAACCCCACCGTGTCCATTTTCTGTTGCTGCTTCAGGGGAGTTAAAGAAAAAAGGGGAAAGGAGGAAGAATTTTCTGCAAATGGGAAGGGAGAGTTAACTCTCCCTTCCCATTTATGCCACCAGACTTGAAATTCTAGACCTAGAAAAGCTAGAACTACACCGCTTTCGGTCCTATCTAAGTATAGTATATAAAATCATACATTGCAATGTCTACTTGTCAATGAATACTTCAGCTTCAATCATAACAATAAAAGAGCAAACAATAGATACAAACTCAAGGTTAATCGCACCAAACTTGATTGCAGGAAATACGACTTCAGCAACAGAGTGGTCAATGTCTGGAATACTCTACCTGACTCTCTGGTTTTTTCCCCAAACCCCAAAAACTTTAACCTTAGACTGTCTACTATTGACCTCACCCCTTTCCTAAGGTGTCTGTAGGGGGCGTGCATAAGCGCACCAACGTGCCTACCGTCCCTGTCCTATTGTTGTTGTTTTTTTGTTTTTCTTATATGTATCCGTGTATTCATAACTATGTTTTTACTTATACCTATTATCTTGTAAGTAATTGACAAACCAAATAAAATAAAATAAATAAACTTTTGTTCTCTGAGATTGTGCCTGTTCTTGAAAAGGCCTCTAATTGTTGCAACTCAAAGCTTGCTTTAGAAGCCTAATTGTTACCTGCTGGCAGGGATTTTCAAAGGGACCAGCACCAAGAGTGGGTTGATCCTTCCTTGCATGTTGCAATTAGGCACTATGAAATTGGGGGTGTGGGAATGGAATAGCAGAGTTGAAATGGGAGAAATGCATACATGCATTTCCCAGTCATTGGGCAGATGCAGAGATATCAGGGTTGGGTGGATGGATGAAGGATAGTTAAAAAAGAAAGACCACCCCTTATCACACAAGGTACAGTTGACTCCAGGTCCGAAAAGGCTCTGGACAGATTGACTCTGGAGAAACCCTTGAGTAGATCCTCTTGTCTAATCAAGGAAACTTCTTAGGCCTATCTGGTAAAATCCTTCTGGCAGCAGTAAGCCTTTGGATTTCACCTATGTCGCAAAAGGCCAGAAGTGAAAATTGTGGACATTGGTTTCAGACCAGCTCTACCATCTGGCAAACTCAGGTGACAGATGCTGAGAAATGACAGGGGTGGTCTTTCTTTCATGGGCCATGTCACCTGCCCCCAACTTTCCTAGAATAAACTGTTACCTCGATTACAGCAAGTGTAGCTTTTGCATATCCCATAATAAGATGCCTTTTTTGAGTTTTTCCTTCTCTGCCCTATTTTGCACAAAAAGTATCAAGGGGACTTTCTGAAGAGCACAAACAGCCTTGTGAAAAAATGTTTGGCCTTTGCACTTCCTGGGAGCGAAGGTGCAGATCAGCAGGTAACCTGGTTTCTCTCTTGGACTATTATTAGGTCATAGACTTGGAGATTTCTTCCCTATCTTCTGCATTGCAATTGTGTTGCTTTCCTCTGGCAGATGTGTTGTTTGTGCCTGGGGTATGGAACCCCAGGAAAGAAGAGTCTGACTTATTTGATTTTAGTATGGTCAACCATCACAGAACAAAATGTTTGTGTTCTTCCTGGAATAGCTAATTCAAATCACAGCAGCGCTTGGAAATGATGGCCACGTGTGGTGGTCACATTGGCTCATGTGCCTCTCCATCTAATAAGCACACAGTTCTCCCCATGACCCACCCAGCTGCCACCGCTGCCTCTCCATTAATTAGTCTAACTCAACACAATGACTCAGTGGCAGAGCGTAGGGACATGTATAAATAATTATAAGAACAGGCATGTTTTTTTTAAAAGAAAACCTTAAAGATCCATTGTGAGAAGAGAGCTTACCAAGAGCGAGCAAAGAGCAGCATTAGAATTTTTCCATGGCTGGAAGAAACAGCTGGGCTATCTAGGAGGGTAAGAAAGGTTACTCAGCATGTATATGTGCACAGCTCATCATTATGCAGGTAATGTGCTCTGTTTTTGCAAAAGTATAGGTGTTCTAGGGAAAAGTACATGGTTTGTGCAGGAAGTATTTTTGACTGTACAAAGCCAGCTATACAATCTCTATCTTTGGTTACAGGGAAAGAACCAGCCCTCAATTACTTGATCAAAAGGAAGTGAATAAGAAAAGGAGAAGGAAGAATAATGAGAGATAAATAAAAAGGAACAAATATCACCTTGTTGTTGGCTTCTATTATTCAGTTCACCATTATTATAACATCAACAGGCAGTTCTGATTAATGCTAATAGGATGTGTTCACATGAAACATTTCAGCTGGCGGCTGAATTAGCCTTATTTTCTGGTTTGTACAAATAACTGAAAAATAAAGTAACCCAACAAGCTGGGTATATTTAAGCTGTTTTTCAAGACACAGATGAAGTTAAGAAAGCTTAGTAGGACATACAAATATGTATGTTGTGTGAACAGTGTGAACCATAACAACACAAGAGCACACAATAGATACAAACTCAAGGTTAACCGCACCAAAATTGATTGCAGGAAATACGACTTCAGCAACAGAGTAGTCAATGTCTGGACTACTCTACCTGACTCTGTGGTTTCTTCCCCAAACCCCAAAAACTTTAATCTTAAACTGTCTACTATTGACCTCACGCCTTTCCTAAGAGGTCTGTAGGGGGTGTGCATAAGCGCACCAAAACGTGCCTACTGTCCCTGTCCTATTGTTTCTTTTATTTTTCTTATATGTACCCATTTCATGTATTCATAACTATGTATATACTTATACCTATTATCTTGTAAGCGATTGACAAATCAAACCCAGCTTCCTAACTAATGATAGCCGTCCATTTACCCGAGCCAAGCTGCACTAAAGACCTCCATTAAAGCAACACAATGCTGCCAGCCAATCAAGATACAAAAGAGCCAAAAACAGACAGAAGATATTAGAGACACCAATCAAGCAGAACACAGCAAACTCCGAGACCAATAAACACAGACCAAGACTCCCAACCAATCAGGATGAAGAAAAACCATTCTGGCACAGCAATAGGCTGCCCCAAATTCAAATCTGAAACCACTGTAAAAGTCTGACTCACAGACGGACACAATACAGAAGCCTGATGATGGCAGATGAGATTCTGCTGAAACGTTGCTACAACTTTTAAAGAACTACAATGACGTGGGAAAATACCGAACCAAGCCGAACACCATATATATATATATATATATATATATATATATATATATATATATATATATATATATATATATATATATATATATATATATATATATATATATATATATGGATCTTTGGTTATTCGGGTTCTCTCCCAGCGTAAGATTCAAAGTATCTAGGCAGCGTTTGGCGAGGTCCCACTCGCCATCTTCAGGCTGGTGCTTTCGGCTTAGTGCCAGTGCAAGCAGTGTGTGACCGGAGCTGCCATCTCTCTATATACAAGTGGTGGGGATGGTGTGCTGGGCTGGTTGGCTGTGCTGCAGCCTCTTGATTAGTTGAAGGAGTTGATGTTGGTATAATGGGCTGTGTAATGGCCTTTTGTTGTGGAGATATCCTGGATCTTGTGCTGTCATCTCCTGGGTCGTTAGCCTCTTGTGTTTTAACGGCTTGGGTAATGGGTTGTGTGATGGGCTTGTGAGTTCTTTTGTTGTGGTATCCTGGGTCTTTGCGTTGTAATCTCCTGGGTCGTTTGTGTTTTGATCTCTTTTCCATTAGCCTCCTGTGTAGTAACAGCTTGGGTAATGGGTTGTGTGATGACCTTGTGAGATTTATTGCTGTGGTATCCTTGGTCTTGTGCTGTGATATCCTGGGTCATTTGCTGTGTTGTGACTTCTTGAGTTCTTGAGGTGTAATTTCTTGAGTTTTCTGATGTGATGTCCTGAGCAGGTGGCTGTGATGTAGCATTTTGGGTTTTTAATATGGCTTTGAGTTTGGGGCCTGGGTCTGTGTTCGTTTGGCTTCGAGTTCGTGAGTGGTGCCACATCTTCATGGTGGGGTCAGTTCGCTTCATGTATGGTTCAGAGGGTTTGAAGTGGGTAGTGATGCAGCTGCAGTGCGGCTTCTGGTCTGTGGTCGTGTCTCATCTTCTGTGTGGGTGTGAGTCTGATTTTTACGTGGAAGTGTGGTGGTGGCATCTTGTGTGGCCCTCATGGGTGTGGGTCTGGTGTCATTTATCATGTTGGGTACTCGTCTGTTCATGAGGGCGGGTTTCCAAATGGCTGGTAAGCGGGAGGTGTCATCTCTTTTATTCATGCTGTGTGGGCGTTTTTCTATCTCTATGGCTTCTCTGATTATTCTGCTGCTGTGGTGTTCAGTTTTGGCGATAGTTCTGGTATTTTTAAGGTCAATCTCATGTCCTGTGGCTTTGAGGTGTTGGACCAGGAAGAGGTTGGTTCTTCTTTTTGATTGAGTTCTTATGTTCTTCACGCGTGCACTTATTCTTCTGTTAGTTTGTCCAATGTATGTGGTGAGGCAGGCAGTGCAGGATTTCATATACTCCTTGGTTTTCTAACTCGATTTTGTCTTTAGGGTTTCTTAGGATGGTGGATATTTTTCTGTTTGTGCAGAATGCTGTTTTAATGTTGTGTTTTTGGAGGATCTTGCTGATTTTGTCTGTAGTGCCTTTTATATATGGGAGGAGGGCTTTGCCGTTCTCTTGTTCTCTGTCTTGGATTTTGGTTGGGGTTTCTTTTTGGATTAGGTGGGTGATCTTCTTTCTTTGAAATCCATTGGCTGTTAGTACGTTGGTGAGAGTGTTTAGTTCGGTTTTTAGGTGTTGTTCATCAGCTAAGCATTTTGTTCTGGAGATGAGTGTCTCAGCTACGGAATTGATCTGTGCTGGGTGGTGGTGTGAGAGTGCGTGTAGATAGCGGTTGTCTCCTTGTCTCCTACCAGCAGACAAGGGCAACGCAACAGTGGTTATGAACACATCTGACTACCAAACCAAGTTAACCAACCTACTCCTAGACCCCACATACAAACCCCTAAAGACAGACCCCACCACCTACCTGGAAAAAACCACCAGATCCAAAATAAAAGCCTCCCCCATCAGTGAAGAAATCCAGCAAAGAATCATACCCAGAGAGAAATCATCCAGATGCCCTAAGCTTTATGGTCTCCCCAAGATACACAAAGAAGGAACTCCACTTAGACCAATAGTCAGCTCCATAGGCTCACCTCTACAAAACCTAGCCAAATTTCTCGCCAAACAACTACAGCCCTATGCAGAATCCATCAACTCACATGTAAGAAACTCATTCCAGTTCATCGAGATCATAAAGAAACAAAACTTACAACCCAGCGACCTACTAGTTAGCTTCGATGTCATATCCCTCTTCACCCAAGTGCCAATAAAAGAAGCCTTGACAGCCATCCAAAACAAATACAACCCCCAAGCACATCCTAGATCTGACCAACCACTGTCTATCCAATACATACTTCACCTACAATGGACAAAAATACAAACAAATAGAAGGAGCACCCATGGGATCACCCTCTCACCTGTCATCGCAAACCTCTACATGGAACACTTTGAAACACAAGCTCTAGAAAAATATGATCACAAACCCAAACTCTGGCTCAGATACGTAGATGACACCTTCATAATCTGGCCACACGGGAAAGAAAAACTGAACAACTTCCTCACACACCTCAACAGCCTACACCCCAAAATACAATTCACCATGGAAACAGAAGCTAACAATCAACTTCCCTTTCTAGATGTCTTGGTATACAAAAACCCAATGGCTCCCTAGGACACACCATCTACCAAAAGAAAACACATACTAACCGCTATCTACACGCACTCTCACACCACCACCCAGCACAGATCAATTCCGTAGCTGAGACACTCATCTCCAGAACAAAATGCTTAGCTGATGAACAACACCTAAAAACCGAACTAAACACTCTCACCAACGTACTAACAGCCAATGGATTTCAAAGAAAGAAGATCACCCACCTAATCCAAAAAGAAACCCCAACCAAAATCCAAGACAGAGAACAAGAGAACGGCAAAGCCCTCCTCCCATATATAAAAGGCACTACAGACAAAATCAGCAAGATCCTCCAAAAACACAACATTAAAACAGCATTCTGCACAAACAGAAAAATATCCACCATCCTAAGAAACCCTAAAGACAAAATCGAGTTAGAAAACCAAGGAGTATATGAAATCCCCTGCACTGCCTGCCTCACCACATACATTGGACAAACTAACAGAAGAATAAGTGCACGCGTTGAAGAACATAAGAACTCAATCAAAAAGAAGAACCAACCTCTTCCTGGTCCAACACCTCAAAGCCACAGGACATGAGATTGACCTTAAAAATACCAGAACTATCGCCAAAACTGAACACCACAGCAGCAGAATAATCAGAGAAGCCATAGAGATAGAAAAACGCCCACACAGCATGAATAAAAGAGATGACACCTCCCGCTTACCAGCCATTTGGAAACCCGCCTCATGAACAGACGAGTACCCAACATGATAAATGACACCAGACCCACACCCATGAGGGCCACACAAGATGCCACCACCACACTTCCACGTAAAAATCAGACTCACACCCACACAGAAGATGAGACACGACCACAGACCAGAAGCCGCACTGCAGCTGCATCACTACCCACTTCAAACTCCTCTGAACCATACATGAAGCGAACTGACCCCCACCATGAAGATGTGGCACGACCACGAACTCGAAGCCAAACGAACACAGACCCAGGCCCCAAACTCAAAGCCATATTAAAAACCCAAAATGCTACATCACAGCCACCTGCTCAGGACATCACATCAGAAAACTCAAGAAATTACACCTCAAGAACTCAAGAAGTCACAACACAGCAAATGACCCAGGATATCACAGCACAAGACCAAGGATACCACAGCAATAAATCTCACAAGGTCATCACACAACCCATTACCCAAGCTGTTACTACACAGGAGGCTAATGGAAAAGAGATCAAAACACAAACGACCCAGGAGATTACAACGCAAGACCCAGGATACCACAACAAAAGAACTCACAAGCCCATCACACAACCCATTACCCAAGCCGTTAAAACACAAGAGGCTAACGACCCAGGAGATGACAGCACAAGATCCAGGATATCTCCACAACAAAAGGCCATTACACAGCCCATTATACCAACATCAACTCCTTCAACTAATCAAGAGGCTGCAGCACAGCCAACCAGCCCAGCACACCATCCCCCACCACTTGTATATAGAGAGATGGCAGCTCCGGTCACACACTGCTTGCACTGGCACTAAGCCGAAAGCACCAGCCTGAAGATGGCGAGTGGGACCTCGCCGAAACGTTGCCTAGATACTTTGAATCTTACGCGGGAGAGAACCCGAATAACCAAAGATCCACATACAAATACCCGCGAGAACCTCAGAAAACATATATATATATATATACAGACTGAGGGCTGTAGAAATCTGGATAACCACCAGATGATGGAAAGGAAACATTGAAAACTCTTAACCTAGTTTTCTTTCAGGTTTAAATAAAGGACAGATAATCTTAAGCCTTTGTCTTTTTGTTCAATCTTGCATAGATAGTTCACTCCAAACAATAAACCATGTACCCCAGAGTGTGTGTCAGGGCAGACTGTGTGTCATATATTTCTGGTTGATGAATTATGAGACCATAATGTGTTGGATTACAAAGTTCTGTGGTACAGAATACAGATAGTATTCTGTTAAAGAATACAGGTAGTCCATCTATGACTTATGACCAAAGTTTAACAGATTTAACAGATAATCAGAGTTGGAAGGGACCTTGTAGGTCATCTAGTCCAACCCCCCACCCAAGCAGGAGAACCTACACCATTTCTGACAAATGGCAGTCCAATCTCTTCTTGAAAGTCTCAAGTGATGGCACTCGTACAACTTGTTCCATTGGTTGATTGTTCTCCCTGTCAGAAAGTTTCTCCTTATTTCCAGGTTAAATCTCTCCTTGTTCAGTTTCCATCCATTATTCCTTGTCTGGCCTTTGGGTGCTTTGGAAAATAGCTTGACCCCTTCTCTGTGGCAGCCCCTCAAATATTGGAAGACCGCTATCATGTCTCCCCTGGTCCTTCTCTTCACTAGACTAGCCAAGCCCAGTTATAACAGACCAACCTGGGGAGCTTTTTACAACCCAGATTTGAAGTTCTGATGATCTGGGCCTCCTTCCTGCATTCACAAGAAGAAACTCTGGATATTCAGGAACTGCTCCACATTTATAGTCATGGTCACATGACCATGTTTTACTATGGTTTATCAAAGCCAGCATTTACTTCCCAGTTTTGGCAAAACTGCACCTAGTGTGAATCATTGGTTTGCTTAATGGCCACAATAGGTGCTTTGCAACCATGGTGGCCAGTTTATGACCCTGGTGGCTACTTTACAATCATGGTGGCCACTTTATGACCACAATGACTGCTTTATGGCTCTTCACTTAGACACCACCATAAAAACAATCATAAATTGGTCATTTAGTTATGTGTTTTATCGGATTGATTGTGCGTTTTACGGCTGTCATGACTTCCAGCCATGGACTACCTGTAGTATTTAGCAAATTGGCAGGTTACAGTTAGTCTCTGAATTCTCCTACCTGAAATTCTATACCTAGGCAGGTCAAGAGATAATAATTACAGAATGAAAGAAAAGTACTGTAGAAGTGCAGCAGAATGAAACCAATAAAACTCTTTTTATGGTCCTGTAATTTCTTAATTTTGGGTAGAATCGGGGGTGTCTGAGTAAAGCTGAGCATTTACTATCTGGTTCCCCTTCCTGATGCCAAGCAGCAGATTTTTCTTTCTTTCTTTCTTTCTTTTTTCTTTGCAACCTAGGAGAGAAATATCTGCCACTACCTGGGATTGAACTCTCAGCCTTCCAAGTGGGAGGCAACCATCTTTATCACTAGGCCACCATGCTGCTCAAGTAGAATGAAGCAATCAATTACTTAAAATTAACACAGGAATATAAGGCTTGCAACATTCTCAGGTTGTGAGAGGCCACAAAGGCATTACTTGAAAGGTTAGATAGTTTCCTTGATCACAGACAAAGTCAGTGCTCTAACCGTATTTTGGTCAACCCTTAAACTGCCCCAGGTGCAGAAGGAAAAAGAGAAGGAGCCAACACATCTGTTCACAAGACCTCCGGAGTTTTCAGGGACATCAAACTAGGTTATATATTATAAAGATATGTCACAGCAACTTTAGGTATATAGTCTCCCGCAATTATATTTGATTAGGGATTCTATAAAAAGCAAGCATTTTGACCTAGTAAGGAGAAAGTATAAAGCCTGTTAAATATGCAATCAGATGACAGCAAACACGAGATGGATGTGGATCAAAAAGTCATGAAAGACATATGAGATAATATTTTCTGATAGAGAATCTGCTAATTAACATTATTGTAAACAGCTCTAAATAGTATAAAAGTGTGAATGAAGTATGAATGGTCTAATCTTCAAACTGCAATTTCTACTTCTTCCCCAATTTCATTATATTTAAGGATGTTTTTAGACTAGAGATCTTAAGTTCTATTGGATACTTTGAACTTGCATAAGTCAAAAATGGGCTTATATTATGTTTGTGGCATCCTGGCTAGAATGTGAATAAATAAACCAACATTCTTTGAAACAAATATAAAGTTCTGGGTAATATATTCATCTTGATTGTTGAAATTCTCCCTATTAGTGACAATTGTTTCAAACAATTCCAATTAGGCTTGGAAAAGATTACTTTGAAGATTTAAATAAAATTGTGTTGAAATATATATGGCAAGGTAAGAAAGCGAGAATAAAGTTAAAACTTTTGCAAGATGCTAGAATTAGAGGAGGATTTGGTTTGCCTAATTGGGAGTTGTATTATCAAGCTACAAATCTGATGTGGGTTAAGGAATGGATAACAGTAAGAAATACTAGATTGTTGACATTAGAAGGACATGATCTGTTGTTGGGGTGGCATGCTTTTTTATGGTATAAAGGAACTAAAACACAGGGGTATTTTAGAAGACATTATATACGGGAGTCTGTGTGGTTAAACTGGGGGAAGATTAAAAGACAATGTTATTTGAAAATTCCAGTCTGGCTATCGACTATTGAAGCATTTTCTTATCCTATAATGTACAAAAAGGAACAAACAATTAGATATGGTGAAATATTGAATGAAAAGAGTGAACTCAAATCTATAAAAAAACTAGAGGAACAAGGTATAAAGATGAATTGGTTTTCATATGCGCAAATACATTCAAGGTATGATAAAGATTCTAAAATGGAAGGTTTCTATGATAAATTGACTGATTTAGATAAGATTTTGACAGGTACTGATGAAAAGGTGATTAAAAATTGTATGGATATTTATTAGAAATTAAATTAGAAGAAGAACAAGTTAAAGAAACTATGATTGCTTGGGGGAAAAATTTTGGATATGGGATTGATTTAGAGAAATGGCAAAAATTGTGGTCTCAAAATTATAAAATGACAATGTCAACAGCATATAAAGAAAATTTGTACAAGATGTTTTACAGGTGGCATTTTCCTCTGACAAGAATAGCAAGAATGTTCAAGAATAAATCCGAAAAATGTTGGAAATGTCATCAGACACCTGGCTCATATTACCATATGTGGTGGACTTGTGCGGATGCTAAAAAATACTGGAGTAAAATCCACATGTGGTTGGAAAAAATGACAAAAACACATATAGACCTGAAACCAGATATATTTTTATTGGGAATTTTACCTGAAATATATAGTAAAGACTTGAAATATCTGATTGTAAATGTATTAACAGCGGCTAGGATTGTATTTGCTAAAAACTGGAAAAATGAGAAAATACCATCACAGGAGGAAATCATTAAGAAAATATTGGAATGTGCTGAAATGAGTAGATTGACATTTGAAATTAGAGAACAAGAGGATAAACAATTTTATAAAATTTGGGATCTATTCTATCAATGGTTAGACAATAAAATACAGTAATAAAATATGTAGACTTTTAGAAAATAATAAATATACAAAGATGTACTTCTTTCTTATTATATCTACAAAATGATTTTACGATAGATTTGGGATGATAATATGAACTGTTATAAAACAAACTAAGTAAATTATGATTATCTTGTAAAACATGAATGAATAAAAGCATAATCAAATGATTGATTAATAATGATACTAAGGTATTTAATTTTTGATTGAAAATATGAGATTATATGCAATGTAATTGTAATTGAAGACTACGAAATGGAAGCACAAAACAATTTGTAAACCAACCGGCACACTGTATGTATACATAGGGAAGATGGCTTGATGTTTTTATGTTTTGTTTGTTTATGTTTGTTTTTAAAAACCAATAAAAAATTATTAAAAAAATAAAAAATAAACCAACATTCTCCTTACAAAAACAGTTGCTAAGATATGGCCACCCCCCCCCCCCGAGGTCAAACACAACCCTGATGCGGCCCTCAATGAAATCGAGTTTGACACCCCCTGCTGTAGGAGATGTGGTTGTGCAGTGGTTAAAATGCAGTATTGCAGGCTAATTCAGCTCACTTCCAGGAATTTTAGTCTTACCAGCTCAAGGTTGATTCAGCCTTCCATCCTCCCAACATCAGTAAAATGAGGACCCAGATTGTTGGAGGCAATAAGCTGACTCTGTAAACCGCTTAGAGAGGGCTGTAAATATGAAGTGGTATGTCTAAGTGGTATTGCTATTGCTAAATATATGTAAGGTAGACTGAATTGATGAAGCAATAGGAGAAGATCAGAAAGTTGGAATGGTTGGAATGGAGTGAATGAATTCCTCAATGGAAGAGAGTTGAGAAGTTTGAAAACTAGGGGTGATGTATGAACTAATGGATGGGCACCTAGAACCAAGGATGGTTTGCAAGGATAGAACCATATGGAGAAACTCTGCGAGTTGGAGCCCACAAATATTAAAAAATAGTCAAGTTTGAGAAACATTGCTTTACACTGACTAACCACCCTTGTCATTGCTGGCAGGGGAATTCTGGGAGTTGATGTCCACATATTTTAAAGTAATCAGGGCTGAGAAACACTGTCTTACACTGAAAGTGTGTGCTAATGTGGCTGAGACAAAGCAAATTGAGACCATCTTACTACACCCAGATTACTTTCTCCAACTTCAACTCCAGAAAAAGAATCGCTTCTCTTCCAACCATGCTTTTTCACTCTGGATCAAAAGATTTCTGACCTTTCCTTGTTTTTTAGAGATTGGATCTGTTTCAGGGATTGAGCCAAGAAACAAGTCAGAAGTCAGGGGGAGCCATTCATCAAATGGGTGCAACCAGGCACCTTTTAAAATCTCTTTTGGAAGCAGGAACAGAAAACAGAAACCTGGTTGGCCACAGTCTATGTGAAAGAAAAAAGCCCATCAATTTCATTCCAGAATTGTTCTGGAATTCTAACTCCTTTTTGATTTTGTGCCAGTTAGATGCCCAGATTTTGGAACAGCTGTGGATCACTTGATACTGAACTTTCACCATTCCTCATTGGTACTTTTGAATAACATTTATTTGTTTTCTCTAGCTCCCCCCCCCCCATTTCCTCTAGTTGTTTTGTTTACTCTGCAGAGTTGCTCGACTCCTTCTTTAGAGTTTTCACTTGAACAGAGAAACATTCCAAAATGGATCCTGGAACGCTAATAGTGAGATTGTTGTAAGATTACGTTTGCATCTACAAAAAAAGGTCATTTCTTTCTGAGATGGAGATAACATGAAGACACCTAAAGGAGTCTGTAAATTATTTTTTTAGGTGGGATGTTTTTATAGTTGAAAATTTTGAGGTGTTGTTGTTGTTTAAACCCACTCCCTCAACCCCCATAGCTAATAGGACAGGGAGAGTTTCCTCACAGACTTAACCAAAATTGTGTTTCCTCAGTGGAAATGAATTTCTTCCTGAAGTGAACTCCTCCTCCTCCTGTGATACAATTATAGCGACCAAACCAGAGCTTCCAATCTAATACAGTCAAATAAACTAAATAATGGGTACCAAAATGAACAATGGATCATTGCAGAATTTTACTTTACCTAGCTGTCAATATTTTATATAGAAAAGTCTCCAAGTTGATTGCAACTCCTGGTGACTTCATGGACTCCATGATGTAATTGTCAAGGTTCTGACGATTGCCCTAATTAAATCAATTAGGGCTAATTAAAGCCTTGAGCCAAGCTTCAAAACAATCCAAAAGATTTATTAGGAGCAACATGTTGGCATTAACTTAAATGAAGCCAACTCTGGCATATGTAATTTACAGTCACCTGTGACCCTGTTTCCCTCTTCCCCCCTGGGTGTGTCATAAATCACATTCTCCAATGAAGCAAGTTCACAGGCTGGGTGTCATCATCACATTCTCCAATGAAAGATTTTCAGGGGAAGAAGATCTAGTAGCCTAGCTACAATCTTTGTAAGATTGTACTTCTGGTTTTAAACTGCCATACTGCTCCTTCAGATTCCACCCCCCCCCCCCACCTTGTTTATGCAACTCAAAAACAGGCATAGGAATGCTTTATGAGTTGACAGTAACCTTCTTGACAGCAAGACATTGCTGGCTGCTGGGACAATTTTTCAGCTTCCAAATTTAGTCTCCTGCTGCAGTTATCTAGCTGACTAGTCAGCACTTCTTAAAGTTGCCTAGACTGGGAATCCCTCATCTAGAAGTCTTCTCCTTAAAGTACAAACTGGGACCAGGCCTGTTTAGCTTTTATTGATATCATCCAAAGTCAGTGAGATGCTGCCAACTACCTGGGGTTCTTCACCAACATGATCACTGACTAGAATTCTGTGAGATAACAAATAATTAAAATAATCAAACAATTTCTATCTTGAATAAAAGAAAGATAATAGAAAATGATCATAGGTCATTGAGGCAACTAGGCTAGGGTCTGCCTCATTTAAGAGTCAGAATAACAAAATTTAGCCATATTCAAGGAAATGAAATCATGTTGTGATAAAAATAACCATTCATAAATCAGAATTGTCTGGGTACATTGTTAAATGGGGAGTTATAAATAGGGAATTTGTACAATGTACAATATATAGATAAACCTCACCTTATTTTCTCTTAAAAACCATTTGAAGTTATGATGGACTTCAAAAAAACTACTGACATCTTGTGTTTGTAATTTGAAACCTGTTGTTGGTTTCCAATGGAGGTTTTTTTTTTTTTTTTTGCTTCAGAAGAATGGATTTGATTGATTCTGGCACAGCAGTAGGCTATCCCCAAATTTAAAACTGAAACGGCTGTGAAAGTCTGACTCACAGATGAACACAATACAGAAACCTGATGATGGCAGATGAGATTCTGCCGAAACATTGCTACAACTTTAAAAGCACAACTATAATGACGTGGGAAAATACCGGAACAAAGCTGAATACCATACATGTAAGTACCTGCGAAAACTTAAGAAAACAAATATCAGACCTCTACGGGGAGGAAATAAACAGCCAGACCAAAACCTATGAGAAGCTGGAAGTTAAAAGAGCAGGAATACTATGTGACCTCAAATTCCTACACAGCTGCAGAGTCAACAATGCAACACCAACCTGCTTCAAATTAACATTTCATCACAGCACAGCAGCTACTAAACGTTTCCTGAAAAGAACTGAAATGGCTCTACTCAGGAACGAGCTCCACAGAAAGAGATTCTAATTGGATCAGTTAAACAAAGATTTGCTAACACTACACCTGGAATTGAGCAGCAAAATCCACCCTCTACTTTGGGACAAGATAAAACAACTTACAACTTGGAGAGCTGAAACTGAAACCACTTACAAAAATGTCAAACTCCTGAAGAAACTAAAGAAATTAGAACATGACAAGAAAGGCCCCAACAACTCACAACACCTGAAACAATTAGTATATAACATTTCCAACAGAGAACTCACCAAAACAGAAACAGATGTCCTAACCAAAGGATCCAATTATGCTATAGTACCCAAAAAAATCCCCACAGAATCCATCATATGTGGAGGAGAATCCAGCCTAACTAAATTAAATACAGATGAAGCTGATAGAATAAGACACCAAGTTACTAACATCCTATGCACAAGCAAACCACCCAAAAGCAACTTGCACAAGGAGGAACTAAAAGCCCTGCAAGCCCTAAGGAATGACAGCAGCATAATCATACTTCCAGCAGATAAAGGTAATGCCACAGTAGTAATGGATAGAAAAGACTACGAAACAAAATTGACAGACCTACTCCAAGACTCCACATACAAACCCATAAACACGGACCCAACCACATATCTGGAAAAATTAACCAAGAAGAAAATTATAACCAGCCACATGAGCAAAGAGATCCAACAGACGATCATCCCAAGAGAAAAATCTTCCAGATGCCCCAAACTATACGGCCTCCCAAAAATACACAAAGAGGGCATACCTCTCAGACCCATAGTCAGCTCAGGAGGAGCACCACTACAAAACCTAGCTAAACACTTAGCAAAGCAGCTACAGCCCCATGCTGAAGCAGCAGCTTCACATGTACAAAACTCATACCACTTCTTGGAAATGATCAAAGATGGAATAAGAAGATCTGCTTCTAAGTTTCGACGTGGTTTCACTATTCACTCAAGTCCCGATAAAAGAAACTCTTGAAATCATCAAAAATAAATACCAACCAGCTAAACACCTCATGGAACTAGTAGAACACTGCTTAACCAACACATATTTCATATACAAAGAACAAAGATACAAGCAAATTGAAGGAGCCCCTATGGGATCACCACTGTCACCCATCATTGCAAACCTGTTCATGGAAGAATTCAAATCCAGAGCCCTAGCTAATGCCACCCACAAACCCAAACTATGGTTAAGATACATCAATGACACATTTGTGATTTGACCCCATGGAAAAGAAAACCTAAACGATTTCCTAACACACCCCAAAATCAAATTCACCATGGAAACAGAAACAAACAAACAACTACCATTCCTAGGTGTACTAATCTACAAAAAAACAGATGGCACATTAGGACACACCATATACCAGAAGAAAACACACACCAACCGCTACCTCAATGCCCAATCCCACCACCACCCAGCACAGATAAACTCCGTGGCTAAAACACTAATCACCAGAACCAAACGCCTGGCAGACAAGACACACATAAAGACTGAACTATGCACCCTGACTAAAGTACTGACAGCTAACGGCTTCCAGAAAAGCAAAATCACTGGCTTGATCCACAAAAACACACTGAGACATAATGGAGACCTAGAAGATGAACAGACCTATGGGACAGCTGTCCTGCCCTACATAAGAGGTATTACAGACAAAATCAGTAAGATACTACACAGGCATCACATCAAGACTGCCTTCAAAACAGACAGAAAAATAGCAGCCATCCTTAGAAACCCCAAAGATAAAATTCACCTGAAAAACCAAGGTATATATGAAGTCCCCTGTGCATCATGCCCAGCCACATACATGGGACAGACCAATAGAAGAATAAGTACCCGCCTGGATGAACACAAAAATGCAGTAAAAAAGCTGGAACACACTTCATCACTAGTCCAACATATGAAAGCAATAGGTCATAGCATTGACTTCAATGGCACCAAAACCCTAGCCACTATAGAAAACCCCAGCCACAGAATTATCAGAGAAGCCATAGAGATTGAAAAAAGACCTGAAAGCATGAATAGAAGAGATGATTCCACCACTGTCAATTATTTGGAAGCCTGCACTCACAAACAAAAAAATCTCCACACCACAAGCCAGGCAAACACCTGGGCACAAACAGATCCCCCCTGATACCTCCAGCTCAAACACACCCCAACAAGGCACCCAGATGAAACCTAGCTTCCTAATAAATGATGGCCGTCCATTTACTCGGAGCCAAGCCACACTAAAAGCCTCCAATACTGGAACACAATGTTGCCAGCCAATCAAGACAAAAAAAGCCATAAAACAGACAGAAGATATTAGAAACACCAATCAAGCAGAACACAGCAAACTCCAATAAACACAGACCAAGACTCCCAACCAATCAGGATGAAGAAAAAAACATTCTGGCACAGCAGTAGGCTAGCACCAAATTTAAAATTGAAACGGCTGTGAAAGTCAGACTCACAGATGAACACTATACAGAAGCCTGATGATTGCAGATGAGATTCTGCCGAAACGTTGCTACAACTTTAAGAGTACAACTATAATGACGTGGGAAAATACCTGAACAAAGCTGAATACCATATCTATCTATATATCTATATATCTATATATCTATATATCTATATATCTATATCTATATCTATATCTATATCTATATCTATATCTATCTATCTATCTATCTATCTATCTATCTATCTATCTATCTATCTATCTATCTATCTATCTATCTATAAAGCTATTGCATGTTCTACATAAGAGAAAGTGAGATAAACACTACAAATCAAAAGACCAGAACACACAAACACACTCAGCCTTTTTCACAAGTGAATTATGACTAATAGTATTTATTCTTCATGATTTTCTCTTAGAGTTTTGTGATGCAATTCTCTGAACAGAATGATATGCACAACTGCTGGATTAAAGAGCAACAGCATACAAAAAGCAATAAATAAAGTGAAAGACAACAGAAGTATGGATCTTAGGCAAGAAATTCATACACTGGCTTCTATCAGGAAAAATTAGCACACAAAATTGAAGTGTTTTTCCCCTCTCCAAGCTTTGGTGTTTTTTTTTTAAACCTACACTTGAAGCATGCTCAAAATAATGCATCCCTATACTTCATCTTCCTTCATGGTGGTCTCTGTGAAATTTTTCAAGCAGGGTCACCACCAATGCAACCTAAGGCCACTGTGAGAAGTTCAAACCCAGAAAAAGTCAATATTTAATTTCTGCAGCATATGAAACCTCATTGATCCATGCATTGGTTAGCATAGTGAGCGGGATAGGTTGGCACCATTTTTCTGGCAAAGCTCGACAGAGTCAGGAAGATAGACAGAATTCAAATTAGACTAAGCAGCTACTTCTAAGTGGTGTGGCAAAGGTGAAAAAAAAAAAACCAGGTTTAGGACAGCTTGAAACTTAGAAACATGGGTTAGATTTCTGTTCCTAAGAAATGCAAACTGTTCAGACAAGTCCTATACTCATGTGCGTATATACACAGACACATCTACTGGTGTGTTTTTCATTATACAAGTTGCACTGTTGGCATCTGTGCACTTAATATACATGTTTTCCTAGCCAATGGCTTAATTGACATTCACACACATTCATCATTAATCCATTCCATTCCTTTTGTGTGCTTTTTTAAACTTATAACAGGGAGCAGCAGGACTGAAAATGTCATGGCTGGAAAACATATTTTATTGCTCCTAGAATCCATTCCTTCAGTAATAGTGAAATGTGTCTCTCTCTTTGTGTGTGTGTGTGAGAGAGAGACGGGGGGAGGGAGAGAGAGAGAGACCGATGAAAGGACAAGACAAAATGTTCAGCCCATTTATTTGTAAAATGAATGATTTTCAAGGATGTGAGTTATTTCTTGAAACAAATACTGTAGTTTAGGAGAGGAAACGGGGGTGGGGAGATTAACAGAGATGGATGGATAGATGGATGGACAGATATTTTATTTATTTGTTAAATTTATATCCCCCCTCACTAGCAAGCAATAATAACAACTGGCTGGCTGGAGAAGGTAGATGGATGGATGGATCACTAGATGATAGATAGATAGATAGATAGATAGATAGATAGATAGATAGATAGATAGATAGATAGATAGATAGATAGATAGACAGACAAACAGACAAACAGACAAACAGACAAACAGACAGAAGAGAGAGGGGGAGGGAGGGAGGGAGGGAGGGAGGGAGGAGAGAGAGAGAGAGAGAGAGAGAGAGAGAGATGATATTTAATTTGAAAATTCACACATACCAAATCCATCTTTCTAGATATGACAAAGTGAATCTGAAATGGAAAGATTAGCTCTTCTCTAGTTTGCAGTTTTAGCTGTCAAATATTCAGCTGTCATTCAGCTGGATGACATTAAAACATTCACCTGTTCAGATGAATCTCAAAAGAGACATTTTCCCATATCCCACGTATGGGTGTGAGAATCAGCATAAACACCTTCTTTCTTATTCTCCACATTAGAGTTGTTCATTTCTACTATTGTATTTTAATGCTTTCCTTTTTAAAATTCTGTAACAAAATCCTCTATACCGATTGTATCATTAGCAACTTTTTCTAATGCATGGAGATTTTCTAGGCAGGTTGCTTGAATTTGGTTTTCAGCATCTGTTTCATCAATATCATTTTCTTAAAATCATGCATTTTCCCAGGACAGCCTTTGAAACATTTTTATAGATGTGTATTTTTCTCGTATTAATTTCTCTGGTGAATTTTTATTGATTCAAAATATTTTTCCATTAATACAATCTGAATATATATTTTATACTGTGTTCCAAGTATATTCCCTTTTCAGAAGTATTTTTCAAAAAGATTATTTTATGCAATGGAATCCATGTTGGCAGATTGTACCCAGTGGCTTCTGTAAAATTCTATATTTGAATTCCTAATCCCACTGAAGGCCAATGTCAGAACCTGGCCTGTTACCGAAAGCAAGGGACCTTTACAAACTAACCTGCCTTCGACCCATCATTTCACCATGATTTCATGACAAGCTTTTAAATCATTGCCTTGCAGCTCAAAACTGCTGGAATTTCCCATTATGCTTTTCCTCTTCTGTCATTTTAATTTTCCACGATGTCCTTCAACTAGCATCTTGGTATTTTGGGCATTTGGAAAAAGTGAACAACCTCAGCAGCCAACTCTTGCTCTAAGAGGCCCCCTCAAAATTGATCACCCTCAATCTATTTTTTGCTCAGAAAAGCACCAAGAATAGCATTGTCTACCATTGTTATTGTGAGGAATTAATGACATATTTAGAGTTTAGAGCTCATTGCGAGCTAGCCTGCTTGTTTTTCCCTCTTGCTTACTGAATAAAGGGGAATAGGGGGAGGTGTCTTCAGTAGCTTCATAGCTGCAAAAATCTCAGACTTTTGGTTCCCATCCTGCCAGCCAGTCAAGATCAGATCTTGCCATTTCATGACCAAGCAAGAAGTCATGGAGCCAGGTTTTGATAAAAGCCTTGAGGTTGTTGGGAGCTTCTGCATGGAACCTAAGCATTAGGTACTGTGGAAATTGGCTGCCCTGGGGGTATCTCTGCTGTTTTATTAAGGAGCTCCTGACAGCTGTAAAAGACCTGAGTATTATCTTGCTTGGTATGTATGCTTTTTACATTATGCTTTTAACTCTGCTTGAGCTAATAATAAAGCTTAAAATCCCTTTATTTGCTGGTGTCCTTATTGTCCCTGACTACAAAAGAACCACTTGCTTCGGCATCTGATCACTATTCTGACACTTGGCAAAATACTGTCTAACTAGGCCTGGAAGGAGGGGCATCTTCCATCTATAAAGGAGTAGCACCTGGTGGACCCAGGATGTGGGCCAAATGTTTCTCTCCCAGGGCGCAAAGAAAACCTATCTACTGCAAAATCTATGTGGCATTAGGCAGGGCATCCAGCCAGTAAATGTTCAGCTTCATCCAGTCATCCTGACTCCACCCAAAATTAAGAGATTACAGGGTTGTAAAAAAAGGAAGATTTGTTGTATATTATTGGTGCTTTTATCCCTGTTCACCACCCAGAGTCACTTGTTCAAGATGGCAGAAATATAAATGAATGAATGAATGACTACATAAGGTTTGTTTTAATCATACATTGAAAAGAAGCTGCCTGCATAATGATATAATTCACAATTTACATTGGTTGAGTTTACTTGACACTATATTCAGGCTACATGGAACAGCAGAAGTGACCAAATATGATAGAGTATAATTCAATAATTAACCAGGCCCATGGAAAATAGCAGAAGGGGGGACTTCCGGTTTGAGCTTCTTCAGCGACAGACCGAAACCTCGTCTCTGCGAAGCTTCGATCCGTGCTCGCCGCTGGAGCGCCCCGAGCCAGCTGGTTTTGGGGCTAAGCCACCCCGTAGAGGTGGTGAAGAGGAGGGAGACTACCAGCAGTGTTGAGGAGAGCTGCATCTCTCCTCCCCAGCTGGCCCTTACTCCCTTTCCTGAAGACAGTTGCAGCCGTGGTCAGAAATGGCCACCACAAAGAAGAACTCGACCAGAAAAGAATGTGCAGGAGGAAGATAAGAAGAGAAAGTTTTGGTTGATCAGGTCAAACAGCAAAATCAACAAATAAGGTACCCTGGAATTGAAACTGTTAAAAAACAATAACATTGTTCCCTAAGAAGATTTTTAAGCTGCGAAGAAGAGAGAAAAGGGAAAAGATTTGGTTTTCTCCTTTTCCTATACTGACAGCTAAGAAACTTAAGCAAGAAATTGGAAAAAAAAATCCACTTTGACATCAATAGGCATTTAATGCTGAAAATAAAAAGTCAAAGGGATAATAAAGATTTCTGGATAATTAAAAGCTTTTGAAAACAGGAAAGGAGGGAAAAAGAATAAAAGGGTAGGATCTGGAAGGGAGGAGACTGCCTGGAATTAAAAAAGAACTTACAGCAAAATCTCAACAAGACTTCCAAATATCGCAACAAAAATCCCAGGAAGAGAAAGTCAAAAAAGAAATAAGAAGATATAACTCGGGACTATCTGGATTACTTGATGATTTCTGGATTCTTGGTTATTGTTTTGAATGACTAAAATCAATCGGTGGTTGTTTAAAACTTTTTAAAATGGCTCCACTTTTAGAATAACTGAAAATGGAACTTAAAAAGTACAAAGAAGATGCACAAGAAGGGAGAGGTTCTTTTGACTTCGTATTTCAGTTTTTAGAAATGGAGATTTGGAATTATGAGAAACAACAAGAAATGCCTACAGAACAAGAAGATTGCGACAAAGAAGAAACCATCTTTAATGAACAAGTAATCTTAGATGGGGGGGAGGGAGGAAAGAGAATGGAAAGTTTAAGATTGGGAAAAACAACCCCCCCCAAAAAATAGAGTGAAAAATAAGTATAAAATCAGAAAGCAACAGAAGAGGGAAATGCAGAAGAGAGAATTAGAAGTAGAGAGACAAGGGTGTAAAAAGGGGAGGGAGGAGATGAGAGGGAAGAAAGAAAGGAAAAGAAGTTATAAAGGACAGAAGCAAAATATAGAGAAACAAGGCCTATTTAAAGATAATGGGTGAAAACTTAATGGAAAAAGGGATTCTGCAAAGGTACATAAGATAGTATGGTTATATTAGAAGCAGAAATAATTTTAGAAAATATGAAACAATCTATGATTAAAATGTCTGATAAAATAGTTATCGTAATTCAGTGGAATGCTTGTCAATAAATAAATGTAACAAAATGAATATTTAATGATTTACAAAACGTATGTGAAGAGAAATAAGGGAAAAATTAATTATGGAGATTATATGTGTCTTTAAGGAAGTATTATATTTAATTGAAAAGAAATGTTAAAGATGTTAAGACTTTAATGATTATTAACGATAGAACTGAACTGGAATGGAATGAGGGTTTATAATTACATATATTTACAATCTTTCTTTTTTCTTTTTAAGAATATAGTGTGTATTATAAGAATGTACCAAGCAGAATTTGATTGGAAGTTATGTATTATGTATTATATTGAAGGTCATAACCTTAAAGTATATATTGAAGTTTAAATAAGAGTTGAATGGGTGTAATTAAAAGATATAAAGGTGTCATACTCCAATTAGTAACTACAGGAGAAAATTTGTTTAATGAGAAAAGATAATATGAAATTGAAACAAAACATACAAAAGTATAAGTATAATGGTTTGAATTGAGATGAGATAATCAAAATAAAATTGAGAAAATTAAAAGAGGGGAAAAACTATATAGAAAATGTAAAATAGTATAAGATATGGAATAGAATACAAAAAGGAGCATGAAATTGAGTTTTGTGTCTGTATAAAGAAGTTCAACCCGGGACCATGCTATTTTCAAAAAAGATGTTTTACAATCCATTAACACAGTAAGAGACTATCATGTTTACCGATCCTATCGTGAAATCCATAGAGGAGGAGGTGTTGCTATCTTCTATAAAAAGTCCTTACATCTAAAAAACATCCAAGTTACCCAAGAGCTTGCTCTTCCTGAGACCATTGTCTGTGAACTGTCCTTAAATATCACATTTCGATTCTTACTATGTTACAGAGCCCCTGATTATGACATCGAACATGTAAACAAGCTAAATTCACTACTAACATGGGCAACATCCTGTCCAATCACTTTTATCTTTCTTGGTGTCTTCAATCTACCTCATATTAACTGGACCCTAAACGAATGCAAAACTGAACCCATACATGCAACCTTCTGCAATGCTGTAACAAACTTAGTATGACCACAGCATGATTGACTTTTGTCTCAACATACGTCCACACAAGAATCAACACAACGATGTGATCCCCAATTATAACTTCAAAAAAGGCAACTATGATCTTATAGACAACAATCTCTCATCCCTTGATTGGCAATTTCTATTCACTGGATGCAATACTGTTGAAGACCATTACAACATATTTTTACTTGAAGTCAAAAGAGTCATCAAACTATGTACCAATAACAACTCCTAAAACCAGAAAAAAAAAACAGATTACCCATAACAATAAGGAAGCTTCAATCCAAAAAGAGATCACTCTGGCAGAAAAACAAATCTGGTCACATTGCCAACTTCAAAAGCCGATACAAAAATTTATGCCACCAGATAAAAGACTGAAAGCACCAACTATCACATTAAAGAAGAGGAAAACCTTCTATGCACCAATTCCACCCGCACTTTCTACAATTTTGTAAACAACAAACTAAAAGACTCACGGTCCATCCCACCCCTGAAAGGACCTAATGGTAAAGACTGCAATGACGACACCATTAAAGCCAACATCTTTAACACATTCTTTGGCTCAGAATTTGTAAACAGCAATGGATCATGCCCAGTATTTCCTAGTCGAACTACAGACAACTACAATGATCTAATACATATTGATTTTACAGAAGACAATGTTGAAAAAGCACTATGCAATCTAAAACCATCTCTATCTATTGGACCAGATGGAATATGTGCCTACTTCTTAAAAAAGCTATCCACTGCCATAGCAGAATCTCTAAGCATAATCTTTGAAAAATCTTTCAGGATCAGCTCCTTGCCAAAACTATGGTCACAAGCCACAGTGATCCCCATCTTCAAAAAGGGAGACCCCAGCCTAGTTGAAAATTACAGACCAATCTCCTTATGCTGTGTCACCTGTAAAGTCATGGAATCAATTATTAACCAATCCATTATCCTCCACTTAGAGACAAACAACCTTCTCTCTAATAAACAATTTGGTTTCAGAAAAAAACTATCCTGCAATCTGCAACTCTTACACTGCAAAAACCTATGGTCTACACAACTCGATCAGGGCAAAGCAATAGACGCAATCTACATAGACTTCTGTGAAGCCTTTGATTCAGTGGTACACGACAAACTACTCCTTAAAATAAAATCTTATGGTATCTCTGGACACCTGCATAACTGGATAGAAGCATTCCTGTCAAACAGACAACAAATGGTCAAAATTGGGAGCGTCCTATCAAATTCTGTACATGTCAACAGTGGTGTCTCCCAAGGCAGTGTTCTAGGACCAACTCTCTTCATTCTCTACATAAATGACCTCTGTGATCATATTAAGAGCAACTGCATTCTCTTCGCTGATGATGTAAAGCTGTTCAATGCCACAGACAATACTGCTACCCTTCAAAAACATATTGATTACGTATCAGAATGGTCAAACAAATGGCAACTTCAAATCTCAACAAACAAATGCTCTGTCTTACATATTGGCAAAAATAATAATAACCAGAAAATAAAATACAGGCTGAATAGTCAAGATCTTGTTGATGATCCAAACTCTGTCAAAGACCTTGGAGTACTCATCTCTAATGATCTACATGCGAGAACCCACTGTAACTTCATAGCTGAAAAGGCATTAAGAGTTGTTAACCTAATCTTACGTAGTTTTTACTCTGGTAATATTACACTACTAGCTAGAGCATACAAAACATTTGCTAGATCAATACTTGAATACAGCTCATCAGTCTGGAACCCACATTATGTATCTGATATTAACACAGTTGAGAAAGTCCAGAAATATTTCACAAGAAGAGTTCTCTACTCCTCTACTCATTGCAGAATACCTTATGCCACCAGACCTGAAATTCTAGACCTAGAAAACCTAGAACTACACCGCCTTCGGTCCGATCTAAGTATAGTATATAAAATCATACATTGCAATGTCTACTTGTCAATGAATACTTCAGCTTCAACCATAACAATACAAGAGCAAACAATAGATACAAACTCAAGATTAATCACACCAAACTTGATTGCAGGAAATATGACTTCAGCAATAGAGTGGTCAATGTCTGGAATACTCTACTTGACTCTGTGGTTTCTTCCCCAAACCCCAAAAATTTTAACCTTAGACTGTCTACTATTGACCTCACCCCTTTCCTAAGGTGTCTGTAGGGGACGTGCATAAGCGCACCAACGTGCTTACCGTCCCTGTCCTATTGTTTCTTTTTTTTTTTTCTTATATGTATCCATGCATTCATAACTATGCTTTTACTCATACCTATTATCTTGTAAGCAATTGACAAACCAAATAAATAAATAAATAAATAAATAAATAAATAAATAAATAAATAAATAAAACAAAGTTCTCTTAATTTTTTCTTAGGCCAGATTAGGGAAGATTAATGGGCGTGTTCAGATTTTATCAGTTTCCCCCCATTGCATCAAGTGGGTTGAAAATAATTTGCTGCTCTGGGGAAGGATTGGGAGGGGGAAAACCGCTGAATGGCTAAATTCCAGCCCCATTCTTTCTCCCACAAGTCCTTCAGAAACTAGAGGAGGCTTCAGAAGGGAAACATCATCAACATGGCTGAGTCATCCTGAGAAATGACATGGTTGCTTGAACGAGTTCCTGTTAGCTCCCTTGACATACATGCACAGATCTAAAGTATGCTTTTGCTTTAAGCACTGCACAGCCCTGTTTGAAAATAATTTTGTGCAAATGTTTTTACCAATGCACAGAAACAGATGTTTCTCTCAATCAAACCCCACGAAAAACAAATATTGATAAAAATGTTTGAAAAAAGCAAACAAATTTGTTGCAATGTTGATGTGCATAGGAACAGAAATGCAATGAAGAGTCAGATACATAGTAAAAAGAGAGCAAGAAAGAAAAACCTGGCTCTCCCAATCTGTACATGCTCCAGTTCCAGAATTAATGTTAGAAGCTCTATCTGGAGAGCAATTAGAAGAAGTGAGACACTGGAAAGAGCAAACACTCAGAATAGCACTTAAAAAGATAGAATGGGAAACTTCCTTTCATCCCTAAGTGCACCGTTTTATGATGTTTAACTCCTAAAGGAATTAGAGCGATTAAAACAAGAGCATTTAAAGTTAACAATAGCCTTCAATTCACCTCAAATTAATAGCACAATAAGAAAGAACAGATTACAAGGAACTACTTAAAAGCTGATGGAAATAGACAAATTGTCAGATTGAATTTTGCTAATTTCCCCAATTTTGCTACCTTACATTTGTTCTGTTCTGCTTTGATAACATGCTTGCTGCTGCAAACATCTCACACATCTGAATGACACCAGGTTGGGAATGCAGAGACATCAATTTGGTGTGTGGAAATTAGACAAGCTTACATAAAATGATAAATTATACAAAATTAGGGCTGGGCACTTCTGATTTAATTTGCGTAATGAGAATTTACTGCAGCAATGTTTTTTCTCCCCCAAAGGTGAGAAGAAAAAACAGAAGTCAGATTTTTTAATTAACTTCTTATTTTCTTTCTCTAATTGCTTTTTGCAATTTTTCCTTTATCTTATTTCTTCTTTCTACCTTTTCTTTATATATTTAATATCACTCTCTATATAAACATCTTCCATAAAAAATAATGTATATTTGAAAATAATAAAAAATAAAGATGAAGAGAATTTCATGAAAATGTCCAAGGTGTAGTGTAATTGCTAAGATGTTTGTGCGTGAATATCCAGAATTGCACCAAAAAAAGTCCAGAATCCAAAATTCATCTCAGCAATAGTATCCAGGAGAAGCTATGTTGTTGTTTTTTTTAAAAAAAAATTACTGGTTTTTAAAAACAAACATAAACAAACAAAACATAAAAACATCAAGCTATCTTCCATAGGTGTACATACAGTGTGCCGGTTGGTTTACAAATTGTTTTGTGCTTCCATTTCGTAGTCTTCAATTACAATTACATTGCATATGATCTCATATTGTCAATCAAAAATTAAATACCTTAGTATCATTATTAATCAATCATTTGACTATACTTTTATTCATTCATGTTTTACAAGATAATCATAATTTACTTAGTTTATTTTATAACAGTTCATATTATCACCCCAAATCTATCCTAAAATTATTTTGTAGATATAATAAGAAAGAAGTACATCTTTATATATTTATTATTTTCTAAAAGTCTACATATTTCATTACTGTATTTTATTGTCTAACCATTGATAGAAAAGACCCCAAATTTTATAAAATTGTTTATCATCTTGTTCTCTAATTTCAAATGTCAACCTACTCATTTCAGTACATTCCAATATTTTCTTAATGATTTCCTCCTGTGATGGTATTTTCTCATTTTTCCAGTTTTTGGCAAACACAATCCTAGCCGCTGTTAATCCATTTACAATCAGGTATTTCAAGTCTTTACTAGATATTTCAGATAAAATTCCCAATAAAAATATCTCTGGTTTTAAGTCTATATGCTTTTTTGTCATTTTTTTCCAGCCACATGTGGATTTTAGTCCAGTATTTTTTAGCATCCGCACAAGTCCACCATATATGGTAATATGAGCCAGGTGTCTGATGACATTTCCAACATTTTTCGGATTTATTCTTGAACATTCTTGCTATTCTTGTTGGGGTAAAATGCCACCTGTAAAACATCTTATACAAATTTTCTTTATATGCTGTTGACATTGTCATTTTATAATTTTGAGACCACAATTTTTGTCATTTCTCTAAATCAATCCCATATCCAAAATTCTTCCCCCAATAATCATAGTTTCTTTAACTTGTTCTTCTTCTAGTTTAATTTCTAATAAATATCCATACAATTTTTAATCACCTTTTTATCAGTACCTGTCAAAATCTTATCTAAGTCAGTCAGTTTATCATAGAAACCTTCTGTTTTAGAATCTTTATCATACCTTGAATGTATTTGCACATATGAAAACCAATTCATCTTTATACCTTGTTCCTCTAGTTTTTGCATAGATTTAAGTTCACCCTTTTCATTCAATATTTCACCATATCTAACTGTTTGTTCCTTTTTGTATGTTATAGGATAAGAAAATGCTTCAATAGTCGATAACCAGACTGGAATTTTCAAATAACATTGTCTTTTAATCTTCTCCAGGAGAGGCTATGTTGTTATCTAAGAATGAGGAAGGGATTTACTGACTCCGTATTTGTTTATTAGAGAAATTGGAGTGGCACAATGGCCTACAGGTGAAGGTGCTTGCCTCCCACTCGAAAAGTTGATAGTTCAATCCTAGGCAGCGGCAGATGTTTCTCTATCAGAGTGCAAAGAGAAAATATATACACCAACTTTATGTGGCATCAGGAAGGATATTTAGTCAGTAAGCTCAGCTCCACTCAGTCGCTCCAACTCCTGAAACAAGGCATTAAAGGGTCATAAAAAGAAAAAAAAGTTTATTAGAGAAATCAAAGGAATGCATCAATTCTGGAGAAATTTTATGCAAAAATGTGTGCATTGGAAACACTGGGGTTTCGCAGGTGCATACATTAGAGCAATGTGCACACAAGCACACTCACACAGAGAGAAACACACACAGAGAGAGAAATGTCCCAGTGATATGAAAAAGCAACTTTTTGAAAAATAGCAAAATCAAAGAGAGCAGAATTGGTTGAGTCATTCTTCTCCATTCCTAAGAATATTGATGTAATGGCAGAAGGAACTTAAAAGGGCCACATTGTATCTTGGGCTGGTGCTTTGCAATGCTCTGAAATGGCACTGGGTTATGCCCTGTAGATGCTCTATCAACGAGGAAAATAAATAAATAACCCAGAAGAATTTTTTGCACTGTTCTTCCCTGGATCAGTTACCCCCGAGAAGATTCTGCCTTAGTTAGTGGATATGCAGCACTCTCACTTTTATTAATGTTTTATTAATATTTCAAGATTGGGATGAGAGTCCAAGCCACTTTCTGTAATAACGTTTTAGAATACATAACAGAAATACATTTGCGATAAATCACTGCCTGACCGTTCCTTGGCAGGCTGGCTTTGCTTATGGCTAATCAGCGATTGACAAGGTTTTAACAATTTATGGAGACTACTCGGGCTTAATAAAGGAGTTCAGTTCCAGACAAATGGCACCCTTTGCTCTTGCCCCCAAACCCTGGCATGATGTGTGTGCAGGGGAATTCAGTAGAAGCCATGGTCTCCTGGAATGCAGGGTTATTGGTGCTTTCTACATCTAATTGCTTTTCTTCAGGCTACATTTATAGGTCTCAAAATAAACACTGACCTAATCCAGAGACAAGGGACATATGAGAGCTAGATGATTACTTTGCAAGCCAACATACTCTTGTTTACATCACATCAACTTGGAGGTATAAGAAAAGACACCCAACCCCTCCCCCACTAAGGACACTATATCACAAAAGTAACAAGAGAAATATAAACTTTAAAAATGAGTACAAAAAAAATATCTTTCCATCCTAGAGGGAAAAAACAAGTGGTGAGATTCAAATAATTTAATAACCAATTCTCTGCCCTAATGACCAGCTGGGTAGGCGTGGCTGAATGGTCATGTGACTGGATGGGCATGGCCAACTCGATGTCATCTGCACCTCTAAACTGTCTGGTTTGGTTCTGCAACCCAACAAGACAGACACAGACTTCAGAAAGTAATTAGGACTGCAGAAAAAAAAACAATTACTACCAACTTGCCTTCAATCAAGGACCTGTATACTGCACGAGTCAAAAAGAGGGCTGTGAAAATATCTACAGACCCTTCACATCCCAGACATAAACTATGTCAACTCCTACCCTCAAAACAATGCTATAGAACCCTGCACGTCAGAACAACTAGGCACAAGGACAGTTTTTCCCCTCGAACACCATCACTCTGCTAAACAAATAGTTCCCTCAACACTGTCCAAGTATTTACAAAGTCTGCACTACTATTATTATTAATCTTCTCATCACTCCTTATCACCCATCCTCTCCCACTTGTGACTGTATGACTGTAACTTTGTCACTTGTATCCTTATGATCAAAATTGACTGTTTCCTAGTATGATTTGATTGCTTATTGAACCCTATGGCTATTATTAAGTGTTGTACCAGATGATTCTTGATGAATGTATCTTTTCTTTTATGTACACCAAGAGCATTTTCACCAAGACAAATTCCTTGTGTGTCCAATCACACTTGTTCAATAAAGAATTCTATTCTATTCTATTCTATTCTATTCTATTCTATTCTATTCTATTCTATTCTATTCTATTCTATTCTATTCTATTCTATTCTATTCTATTCTATTCTATTCTATTCTATTCTAGTCACTCACCTCAAGGGGTGCCTCACCTCACCCAGCCCCACCTTACCCTTACCCTCCCCTCCCAGCCACTCTTTGTCATGCCCAGTCTTGCCTCACTTCACCCAGCCTTTCCTTGACTTCTGACCACAATTAAGCCCAAAATTTATGTTGCTGTGAGAAATTTATTAAGTGAATTTTGTCCCATTTCACGACTTTTCTTGCCACAGTTGTTAAGTGAATCTGCAGTTGTTAAGTTAGTAACATGGCTGTTAAGTGAATGGCTTGTCAGAAGTTTCCAAAGTGGGATCACACGACCCTGGGAGACTACAACCATCATAAATGTGAGACAGTTGTCAATCATCTGAATTTTGATCACGTAACCATGGAGATGCTGCAATGGTCGTAAATGTGAAAAACAATCATAAGTCACTTTTTTCAGTGCCATTGTAACTTTGAATGGTCACTAAGTGAACTGTTGTAAGTCAAGGATTATCTGTACAAAAACACAAAAAGCTTCTTTGCTTGCAAAAAGCTGCCCTAAATACCAATCATTAGATTAGAAATGGGGGAATACACACTGAAGATCAATGACAGTCACAGCCATCATGGAAACCTAAACCATTCCATTCAAATTATTTCCTTTTCATTAGCAATACCTGCAACCTGGAGTTACAAATCAGGCAGGGAGCTAGAGCACCTTGAGGAAGTAAAATAGTTAAAATGCAATGATAACTATCAGCAACAAACTCTTGCTCATATAGTGAAAACTTTTAGCAGAGAGGTAATTTAAGCTCTCCAGAAAGTGGGTGGGCATATTTGGGCTACAAAATGCCAAGCTAAAGAGACAAATTAACAAAATATTATAGGGTACCCAAGTTCAAATCTCTGTCCTCCAAAGCTTGTCAGGATCACAATAAAATTAGTAGATGCCACAGATATCTAAATAAACTTCAAACCTGGTGTCATGTTACTAAGCCTTATTATCATGAGAGAAAACTAAAATGAATTGGAGGGAGGATCCACACACCTACCTCCTTTTTCTTAAATCTTACGATCTGTGAGCAATCATGTGCCTTGGCCACTCCGAAGCAATGCAAGTGAAAAGGTGCTTTTTCAAGAGGCAACTGGACTTTCTAGAACCAAGAAAATCCAATTGTCTCTTTAAAAAAAAGTACCTTTGGGACAACCATGACCTGGATGATGAAGAATCTCCATAGACAAGAGACTCCTCTGCTCAGTAAATTGACAAAACACCCTTTCCCACCCAGGAGAGGCAATCCTTAGATCCATTTGCACCACTTAAAGATACTGACAGGACTCACTCATCTCACAAGATATCCTAAGGAAATCATCCAGATTTAAGGAAAGATCACATGCCCCCAGAAAGGGAGTAAAAAAATCAGACAGTGCCAAGCTTGCATCCTGCCATTGCATAACTCAATCAGCGGCAGTCCAAAAATATTACCTCATCACTTTCCGAGGGGGAGAGACCTCCCAAAGCCCCCTTTTTTTGTAACAAACAAACAAAGAAGTCAAAAACTAGCCAGACCACTCCATTTAGAGAAGATTACAGATCCAGGGAAGAAAGAAGCCCATGATTGCCCCCTCCTGCCTTTATTTGGAGACAGAGGAGGCAAGGAGTTGGCTGGAAGGGGATTCAGCCATGTTCGAAGTACATCCTAAAAGGACAGTGCCAGGAACCACTAAAGCAGTGTAAAAAGCTTAAAACAACCCTTCCCCTTTAAGAATGTCAATCCCCAAAATAAAAGTACCAGCAAAGGGGGGTAAAAAACTCAAGTGAAGCCACTCTGGCTATAGAAAGTCTGGGCATACTGCCAAGAACCATTAACTGCTGTAACAATGTAACAAGGCAGTTTAAGAGGCAGTTTCTGAAAACACTTAAGCAGGACAATAAAGATAAATAGGATTAGGCTAGAAACAACATACAGAGGCACACCAGAACTTCCTGCCTTCCTGACAGGATTAACCCCATAAGGTGGGGAAAAGAAGGCTGTTGGAAGACTGTTGAATTTCTTCCAACAGCCACTTCACAGAACTGTTTAGAAAGTTAGCTACTGGTTCTTCTGAACCCGTGAAAATCGGCTGAATCCCAATACTGGAAAAAACAGTTTAGGATCTGTGGAAATGAGATGATAATAAAGGCCCAAACAAAAATAATAAGATAGAGAAAGAAAAACAAGAGATACTAAAGAGACCAGCATTTTGCACAAAGAGCTCTCTGACAAATGGAGGGACAAAAAGGACAAGTATAAAACATGGAAAGAGGGACACATCACCAAAGCATAATATCAGCAAATAGCCTGAATCTGCAAGGAGTCAGGAAGGCTAAGGTTCAGAATAAATTAAGATTTGCAACAAATGCCAAAAATAACAAGTAAGCATTAAAAAAAAAAAACAAGAAGGAAAAGTAACACGAGAAACATAAAAGTTAAAAATCTGATGCAGTATGGTAGCAGCTTTTTGGACTAAGAAATTTTATTTAAAGGCATTAGCTTATTTTGAACTGCAGCTTACTTGATCTGATGTGTGGGTTGGCTAAAACTAAAGTAGAATTAAAAAAAAAGAACAAGGCAAGGGAGGTGGGAAAGAAAGGTGTAAATGCGGGTTACATGTAAGATAGATTACAAGTTCCTCAGCAGTTAACAATTATATTTAAAACCGTCTAGCTTTGCTAAGGCCTTCTGTGACAGCCTAAAACATGTTGATGTATGTATGTGACTTCTGCAGTCTGTTGTTCTATGACACCGACCAGTGTAGTTCCATTGTCCTAAGATGGAAACTTGAAATCTGCAGTTGAGAGTCTTGGGAAATTAAAATGCTTCCGTATTTTTTTCTCCTTGTTTTTTCAAGTTCTGCTGCCCAATTTAAGTCCTTTATTTCTTTTGCAGAAAGTCTGGCCTATTTGTTTACACACAATCAAGAGGACATTGATGGCAGGTAATGGCACTTTGGAGAATAACCATGTGATTCTGGAGTGTCATAGGGTAATACAGCTCTCCTTCTACAATGTCTACAGAAAAGTAAGTTGAAGGCAGAGGAGAGAGGTTAATAAAGAAGTATGCCAACAAGCAGAGAGGAGAAGGTCAATAATGAATGGGTGGTGAATGAATGCAGGCCAATGCAACAGTTGGTAACCAGTATGAAAGAAGTAGGTTGAGATCGTCCAGTCATATAGAGATAATGGAGGAAGATTAAACCCCACAAAAATATAGAAAGGAGAAGGGGATGTGCTAAAGGGAGAGGAAAGCTTGAGAAAATCATAATGGAAAGTGGCTAATGAAATCTTCAGAAAGGGAGAAGGTGAGAAGTTTAATGGACAAAATAGAAGATTTGAAACATGACTGGGCATGGTGGAAGCTAGAATGGAAGAATAGAAAGATAAAGAGATGTATAATGAATGGTATAAGTATAAACTATTCTTAGTTGGGTTTTTTTCTTTTCTTTTCTTTTTATCTCATTACTCTTAACTTCCTGAGCTTTCTCTTTCATTTGCTGGACTCTACACAAGCCTTATGTCCCAAAGGATATCCTGTGATGGTATAGAGGTGCTACAATTAAGGTTTAAGGCAGGGGTGTCAAACTTGATTTCATTGAGGGCCACATCAGCATTGTGTTTGGCCTTGGGGGGCCAGGGTGGGTGTGGCCGGGATGGGTGTGGCCAGCTCAACATCACTCATGTTGGGGGCACCTGAGGCAGCCCAAGCCCTCTGCCAGTGAAAATGGGCTCCTGGGATCTGTTTTTGGCTGCGACAGCCTCCTGGAACCCTATTCCAGGGAAAATGGAACTAGGGAGACCCGCTGAGCTCCATTTTTGCTGGCAGAGGCACCGCGGGCCAGTCTTGCTGTTTCCAGGGCATCCCTGTGGACTGGATCTGGGCCCCTGACCTTGAGTTTGATACCCCCGACTTAAGGGAAAGTGGGCTGGTTAGAAGGTGTTAGTCCACAATGTTTCAATAGGTATTGATGGGAGAGTTTGCAGGATATGGCAAAAATGTCAAGAATGATGGCCACAACAGTTTAATCAAAGCTTTGCCTATTTTTCATGTGTGTCAGATATAAACCATACCCCATGGCCTTCCTTGGTTGTTGAAATGATGTCAGTGATGGGCTGGCATCAGGACATTCCATTTTAATCTTCCCAACTAAATGCACATTGTTTGTGAGTGTAGAGCACTTTGCCTAATTATGGGGTTGCTGTTCTTTCAACAGCCCTCTAAATTATGTGGAGATGCTTACGTCCATCTTACAGGGTGGAATGTCTATAGAGATTTCAGTCATCCAGGTCATGGTTGTCTCAAAGGTACTTTTTCAAGAGGCAACTGGACTTTCTTTGTTTTGCCTTGAACTTTCACTTCTCATCCATGAAGCTTCTTCCATTCTTCAGAAACTTCTTGGTTGAGAAGCAAAATGTCTTCAAGGAAAAACAAAGTAAGTCCAGTTGCCTCTTGAAAAAGCACCTTTGGGATGACAGGATGGAAATCAGCCAGAGGCAGACCTGCTCACTTGAAACAATCTTGTGATTTTCTGGTAGTAGCCATGTTAGCATCAGGCATAAGCTGCCCAGGGGTTGGGCTTTGTTCATACAGTTGCCCTGCCATCTGGTCTTTTTGTCATCACTTCCCTCCACCCCTTTATTGATATAGCTTTGAGAGATTTCATGGTAAAAACTAAATCAACATTGTAAAAACTACATCAGCTAAATAAGAATGCTTGCAAATCAGACAAATTTCCATTCAGAGTTTTAATTCAGTTCAGATTTTCAACCTAATTCAACATGAACTTTCAGTTCCAGTGGGATCCCTGTATACAATTATTCAATAGCATTGATTTTATTTGGACAGAGATACCGAACTGAAAAAGATTCTGACTGCATAAAGAAATTGTCTGTCTTTGCACACCTTTTTGGTTTCCTGCCTCTCATAACAGAGGAAGTGAACATTTAGTGTCAGGATGTGTTACACTGGAGTAAAAGTTGCAATTGCCCATTTTTCCTTCCTATCTGAGGGTTTAACCTGGTCACCAAAAACTGAGGTACGGTAAAAACACCAGCCTGGTTTTTGTTCAGGCTAACTTTCTTTTCCACTAGCTCTCCATTGTCTGCCTGCAGGTCTTTGATTCAGTTACAAACACACAAAAATCTTCAGACACAATATCCTCTCTTAGATTGGAACATGAAATAAAATAAACTGGTAAGAGATCTGAGTACTGTCTGATGGCATGGCAGTTCTTTATATTGTATGGGATCAATGCTGAAAACTCAATCAAGTTTTGTCATTTGAACATATTGCTTTCTATCTGGTTCATTTCCATGCTGGGGGGCGTTGATGGTGACGGGTTGCAGCTGATTGGAAATTGCACATCCCCTTAGGCCACATGTATCAGTCAGAGAGTTCCAAGTTGGTGTGTGGTCTCTCTATTTCAAGAGAATATGGGAGAGGGAGAAAGGCAAAGAGAATATAGAAAGACACCTGGCTGATTTGGGATGGGTGGGATGCCATCAGGGGTATCTTCAGGATACAGGTAGTCCTGGACTTACAACCATTCATTTAGTGATCATTCAAAGTTACAGTGGCACTGAAAAAAGTGGCTTAAAACTGGTATTCACACTTACAAACATTACACCATCCTCCAATCATACGATCAAGATTCGGATCCTTGGTAATTGGCTTGTATTCAAGATTATTGCCACATCCCAGGGTCTCGTGGTTGCCATTCATGACCTTCCCAATCTGCTTCTAACAAGAAAAGTCAATGGGGGAAATTGGATTTGCTTAACAACCATGTGATTCGCTTAACTGAGGGATTCACTCAACAACCATGGCCAAAACAGCCATAAAATGAGGCACAGTTCACTTAAACCACTTTGTTTAACAACAGAAATCCTTGACCTAATTGTGGTTGTAAATCATCCACCTGAATGGCCAACAATCAAGATAGAAGCCAGGATGGTGCAAGCAAAGCTACATCCATTTTTAGCTGCTTAGAACAGAGGTGGGGAACTATGGCCTCTATGACTTGTGGACCTCAACCTCCAGAATTCCTGAGTCATCCATTCCAGGCACAGGAATTCTGGGAGTTGAAGTCCATAAGTCATAAAAGGACTGTAGTTCCCCATCCCTGGCTTAGACAGATGGCTGGGATCTTAACTTTGTGGGCCATACCTGCAAGCTGCATCCATTTCCATTTGCATCTTTGCAAGAGCTTCTCTGACAGAATGAAGGTTCCTTACATTCAAGAAGACTTTCTTACTTGTAAAAAAGTACCTATCAGACTGCAATTGCAAATCTTTTTGGCTTCTCAAGATGTTCTTAACTGAACATCTAAAACCACAATAGAAAAGCTGTCTAAATAGATCAAGAAGAATGGGCATCTAAGGAGGCAGCACCAGCAACTGAAGACTGGCTGAAGCTTTTATTCAGTTGCATTTCTTAGCTTGTAATGAAACAAACCAGTAAAGGAAGCTCTTGACTTATAATCACAATTGGGATCAGAATTTCCATCTACCAAGATGGTTGTTAAACCAGGCCCAATTTTACAATCATTATTTGCCACAATTGTTAAGCAAATGACTGCAGTTGTTCAGGGAATCAGATGGTTGGTTGTTAAACGAATTCAACGTCCCCTCTTGACTTTGCTTGTCAGAAGCCTTCTGGGAAGGTTGCAAAGGTTGTCAAGTGGCCAAATTTTGGCTATGTGTCCACGGTGATGTTGCAATGTCGTACGTGCAAAGACCAGTGGTGGGATTCAAAAAAATTTACTACCAGTTCTGTGGGCGTGGCTTGGTGGGTGTGGCTTGGTGGGTGTGGCAGGGGAAGGTTACTGCAAAATCCCCATTCCCTCCACACCCTATTAACCTGCTTTCCAGCTCCATTCTCCTGTGCAGGGCAACAAAAGAAGACCCACTCAGTCAGGTGGGACTCTGGAGGCAGAGAATAGATGAGGGCGGGGCCAGTCAGAGGTGGGATTTGCCAGTTCTCCAAACTACTTCTATTGGTGTTATATTAGCATAACTACTATTTCCACAGTTCTCCAGAACTGGTCAGAACCTGCTGAATACCACTTCTGGCAAGGACCAATTGTAAGTCACTTTGTCCAGGGATGCTGCAATTGAACACTCACTAAACAAATGGTTGTTATTCCAAGGACTACCTGTAAGCTCAACACCGAAAGGTTTGCAAGGTCCCTGCCACTATTTAAAAAGAAAGCAAGGAAAATAATGTCAGTGGAGGCTTTTTTGCTTCAGCTGTCATGCTTGGTGAGAAAAACGGCCGGAAGAAAACCGACCAGAGGGAAATTCTTCCTCTCTGTGCAAGATGCTCTAACCCAGATGAGGCCTTCTGGCTCTGATTCAGACCCAAGGAAAACAAGAATGGCAGCTCTGTGTTCACTAATCATTGTTGAATGATTCTAGATTTAGATGTGAACATCTGATAGTTGCCCTGGTTGGAAACCTGCCTGGATTCTGCACACACGATGGAGCTGCCGTATTGCTTCCATTAGTAGCTGCACGTCCACAGTGATTGTGAGGTCCTTGGATTGTTCCTTCACGAGACTGAGGCAGGCTGTGCTCTGGCAGAGTCTGGGAGCTTCTGCATCTCTTAAAAATCACCTTTTAGGGCCTAAACATTGGACTCTCTGAGATGTGTTTGGTGACCTTCAAGGAGAGCTTGATCCAAAGCCCTTAGTAGCTTGATGTTTGATTGAAAAGGATGGTGCTGTATCTTTTACTCTCAGAGCTGAGAATCAGTTTGACTTAAAATTTCAAAATGCTTTGTTGTTTTACAGATACCAGCAGCTGCCAATCTGTAGGTTGCCCAAGCGTACAATGAAGGGAGGGAGAGAGAGAGAAAAGAAGGGAGGGAGGTTAGTTGGTTGTGGGTTGGGGATGAATGAAGAAATCTAATTTTATATGTACTGTGGCTTGCTGGTTTACGATATCAGCTCTGCACATCTAGATGAAAAGCTCCCATTTGTCTCCTTTCCAATCACAGTGTAATTGATCAGGACAGCAGCGCTCAATTTCCTGGAAAACTCCTCTGTAAAAATGCATTTACCCCAGATGCTTCAATGTCTTGAAGTGGGTTCAAGCATGGCCTCATTCCTATAACACACTAAACTTGGTTAGTATGGACCACAATGAAGGGGTGTGTAGGCAAGGTGGCATATTAAGATTTATGCGAGACTTAATATACTGCACTGGTGAGGCCACACTTCAAATACTGCACCCAATTCTGGTCACCATGATAGAAAAGGGAAATTAGAAAGAGTGCAGAGAACAATAACAAAGATATAAAGGGTCAGGAGGCTGAACTGTAGGATGAACAATGGAGGAAAGTAGGAATGTCTAGTGTAGTCTAACCAAGAGAGTGACTAGGGGTGATAGGATAGCCAGTCTTCCAATATTCGAAGGGCTGTCACTGAGGAGTCAATCTATTCTCCAAAACACCCAGGATAAGAAGTAATTGGAGGAAACTTATCATACACCCAACCTTGAACTAAGGAGCTCTTTAATCAATGGAAGAGTTTGCTTTCAGAAGTTGTAGGTGCTCCAACACTGGAGGTTTTCAAGAAGCGATGGAAGAATCATTTGTCTGCAAAGGCACATGGTCTCTTGCTTGAGTAAGGGGTTGGACTATAAGACCTCCAGGAGAGAAGCAACCTGGGATGAAGAGAAACTTCCTCACAGGGAGGACAATTAACCAGTGGAACAGCTTTGCCTTCAGAATTTGTGGGAGCTCCATCACTGGAGGTTTTTAAGAAGAGTCTAGACCAGGATTGTCAAGCTGCCACCCACACCCATGCCCAGTTGAGTGAAGGGGGGAAAAGTCCTGATACACCATGTGATGCTGCCATAATGATGATGTGAGTTTGACACCCCTGGTCTAGACAATCACCTGTCTGAAATGGTATAGGTTCTTCTGCTTGAGCAGAGGGCTGGATTAGAAGACCTCCAAGGTCCCTTCCAACTTCACTTCTCCTCTCCTCTCCTCTCCTCTCATTCTATTCTATTCTATTCTATTCTATTCTATTCTATTCTATTCTATTCTATTCTATTCTATTCTATTCTATTCTATTCTATTCCATTCTATTCCATTCCATTCCATTCCATTCCATTCCATTCTATTCTCTCTTCTATTCTAATTCCATTCCATATATTCTATTCTATTCTATTCTATTCTATTCTATTCTATTCTATTCTATTCTATTCTATTCTATTCTATTCTATTCCATTCCATTCCATTCCATTCCATTCTCCTTTTCTTCTTTCTATGTTCCGTTTTGCTCATATTTCTCTGCAAATCCAGAAAACGGACTAATTTGGGCTAAGTTACACACTTTTTCATGATTTAATTATCCACCTCGCTCTTTCCTCTCTAACCAGTGTCTACAATGTCCACATCCTTTTTCCTCCCCCTCCACTGATCTTTTCAATTCTGATTCCCTTCTTCACATCCCCCGTTATTTGAAAAAAAAAAAAAATCAACAAGTCCCTGCTGCCCCCTTGTGGCTCTGGGTAGCAATACCAGGGGAAGAACCAGAACTCAAGATTACCCACCTGGTGGGTTTTCACTTTGTCCTTTGCAACCTTGTCTTGACTCAGCTCAACCCAGACCCTGTGGCACAAACTGACCCTTCTGGTTACGTTGCTCAAGTATACGGAGCAGATAATATCCATCAGGTATAAAAGAAGCATGAAACGAAAAGGAAAGATTTAAGCCGGTCCTTAAATCCAAATTGCTTAGTATGTTTATGAGTGAGTGAATGAGTGAAAGGGGAAAATGGAGTGTCCAGACAGCCAGAATAAAGGTTTTCAGGATTCTATGCGAGATGCAAATGTGGCTCACTTAAAGAATTCAGCCAGGATATTTTAATGTGGCCATCCATTGTGGCTTGTTAACCTCTACTATGCCTCAGAGCTAGGCACTTTACTTTCTTACTTTCGTTTGCAATCCTCCATGAACTGACCAATTTTTGTAGGGAAAGGAGTTTGTTTTGTTTTACATGTTGGGAAGGAAAATTGATCTGTTTTTTTAGAGGGCAAAATGAACCATTTAAGGCTTACCGTCCTTAAGCCATCACTGACACCATAACCCTGACCAGAATGTCTCCAAGTTAGTCCTCAAAGTGTAATCAAAGCTATATAAAGGTATAAAAAGCCATACATGTATAAACAAATGTGTGGTCAAAGCTGCCAAAAACAGCCAAGACCTCGGCCGCATCAGCAGAGGGATAGCATCAAAATAATGAGAAATGATAGTACTGTCCTTTATTGCGCTACTGAGGCCACGCTTGGACTGATAATAACAGATAATCAGAGTTGGAAGGGATCTTGTAGGTCATCTAGTCCAACCCCCCGCCCAAGCAGGAGACCCTACACCATTTCTGACAGATGGCAGCCCAATCTCTTCTTGAAGGACTCAGGTGATGGCGCTCCCACAACTTCCGAAGGCAACTTCATTTCCATTGGTTGGTCCCTTATCTGAAAGACCTCCAAGGTCATTTCCAAGTCATTCATTCATGCTAAACAAATTGATGTGTCCAGTTTTGGTCACCACAGTACAAAAAAGTCACTGAAGCCCTAGAAAAAGTGCAGAGAAGAGTAGTTAAGATGAAAGGGTCTGGAGGCTAAATTGTATAATGAATAGCTGAGGGAACTATGTCTAACCTAATGAAAAGAAGAATTAGGGGTGACGTGATTTTTGCTTCCCGTGCTAGAGAGGCTGTCACAAAGAAGTGGGGGCTGGCTTACTCTCCAAAGCTCCTGAGGATAGATCAAGAAGCAATGGGCGTACGCTCATTAGAAGGAGATTTAACTTGGAACTAAGGGGAAATTTCCTGACATTGGGAACAATTATAACTGGAACAGTTTGCCTCCCAAAACAGTGGGCCCTCCATTGTTGGTGGTTTTCAAGAAAATATTGGACAACAATTTTTCCAGGAAGGTATAAGGTCTCTTGCTTTGGGCAAGGGGTTGGACTAGAAGATCTCTGAGTTCCCTCTTGGCTCTATGATTCTATGATTCTAAGTTAATATCTGTCAGATGTTAATGTTTGACCCTATATACTGCTCCAATTGTGCTGTGAAATGGGTTCTACTTGGAGGAGCAAAAAAGGGGCACTGGGGAGCGTATGTAGTCCATGTATCACAGCTTGCTTAATCCTAATCTGTACTTCAGCCTTTTGTATTAATCCAGCCAACTGCATTTTATTCAACTTGCATGTCAGCAAGTGATGACTTAGCTTTAAAATGATGTGCGAACCACCTTGTTCTACTCAAATCTTTGGATACTATTAATGAGACACCGGGCATGCGAGTGAAATCTAGAAGTTATCAACAAGGATAGAGGTGGACAACAGAGTAGGGCACAAAACGATTGGCTAAATGACCCTTAATGGTCAGTTAATATCTTTTTTATGGGCATTGACTTTCAAAACTCATTTCCTAATGCACAGTTCGTGCCTAGAAAAGAACAGCCATCTTCCCTGAGCTGATGTCTTGTCTTCCCGAAAAACCATTTAAGACCAGGCATTGGATCTAAATCTGAGAGACTGGAATTTTAGTACTTTTGGCACATTAGAGAGAATGATAAGGAGACAGGGAAAGAATCAAAAGGCATTTAGGGGTGTAATGTTTCTTTCCCGCTGGCCAATTTGGGGCAAAAAGATGTGTAAGAAATCCATTTGGTTCATTTTTCAAATATAGGCATTTACTTTAAATCTCAAATACCTTTATTAATGGAACAGAAAGGATTTGAGATGGATTCTTTAAAAAAAAGGGAGGGAGGGAGGAAAGAAGGAAGGAGAAGGGGAGGGAGGGTGGAGGATAGAAAAGAAAAAGGGAAGGAAGGGGAGGAAGGGAGAAGGAAGGAAGGAAGGGAGGGAGGGAGGGAGGGAGGAAGGAAGGAAGGAAGGAAGGAAGGAAGGAAGGAAGGAAGGAAGGAAGGAAGGAAGGAAGGAAGGAAGGAAGGAAGGAAGGAAGGAAGGAAGGAAGGAAAGTGGGGAAGGAAGGGAAGGGGTGGATGGAGGGAGGGGAAGGAAGGAAGGGGAGGGAGAGAGGGAAAGGTGGGGAAGGAAGGGGTGGATGGAGGGAGGGGAAGGAAGGAAGGGGAGGGAGAGAGGGGAAGGTGGGGAAGGAAAGGAATGGGTGGATGGGAAGGAAGGAAGGTAAAAAGGTAGGATTTTCCCATTCCTACATGCAAAGGCTATTTAAATCCATACTTGCTTATATATTTAAATTTTTGTAAGCACAATACATGTCAATCATCTTAAGTAATCTCTTCTCCAGACGAAAAGCAGATTCTGGGCATCCAGCTCTGGAAAGCTCAAGGGGTGAGTCATAGACTCCTGCAAGTTTCACAAATTCAGTAGCAGAATTTCACTAGTGGGTTTTTGCACAGAGGCGGGGAACGGGGTGTTTGGAAAAAAACAACCTGCCTATTTCAGCCTATGTGGCTGGTGCAGTGATGCTTTCGAAAGAAAGTGCATCAAGGGTGCTGCAAAGCTAGTACTGCAGATGGTGCATTAATGCATTGCAAATGCTTTCTGGGGTAGGTGTCCAATGCTGGTACACATGCAGCAGTCCAAAAGAGCCTGCAGTGGCAAATACAAGAGAAATGCACACATGCTCACAGAGACACCTGCTGAAATGGCTTTATTTTTCATTCTTTTCATGGAGTGACTTGATGTCTGGAAAGGTTAGCAAAGTTTAGCAAGTGGCATGCCAAAATAAATATTTTTTTTTTAAAAAAAGGAACAGAACAGAACTGAGCAAGGACATTTCTAAAAATCTCCTGTAGTCATGAAATCTCACAATTGGCTGGCCAACTCACTCCAAAATTATGCTTGACCACTTAAAACCATGACAAAATATTTTGTGAGAGAACGCTATAGTTTTCCAAGCTTCAGTGATTTCCCAAGAGTTTGTTTGTTGTTGTTGTTGCTGCTGCTGCCATTTTAAAAAGCTTTTTAACCCCTTCTTTTTATTTATTCATTGCTGGGGGTGGGGGGGAGTTTGTTGTCACGTGGCTGACAAAGGAGATGTAATTTAAATGAGACCATTTAGCTTATTTCTCAACTTTTCTCAGTAACACATCTAAAATGAGTTGGTGTCTTTTTAAGTGTGAACCACTATGAATCATTTAATTTTCTTGGTATACAAATGTAATTACTTAAAGAATAAATACTGTTGGTTTCTCTCTGGGAAATGGAGAAGCATTACTGGATTTGTTTATTTTTTTCTAAAGAAATTGTTGCCAAAGAGATCTGGAAAAGCTAATTTGCCAGTGGAATAATAAAGATTAGCCAAAGTGAAATTCCATCAGGATCTTACATT